>NW_018404492.1:6901786-7149461 GCF_002113885.1 Mizuhopecten yessoensis
GTTATAACATTGGTAATAATTATCACTATAGTTCTAAAAGAGGTTTCCATTTTCTCCAACCTTTTTCAAACCGCTCTTTAATAAGCTCATTTTTACTGTTATTTACAAATTGTTGAACCAGGAAATGATCTTTGATAACATTGATGAGTGCATTGAGATTTAGGGAGTTGCTGAGACATCTAGTTTTGTAGATATAATGTTTAATGAGAATTAGAATTTCATTATCCACATGATTATAGTATTGTGTTATTATTCCAAAAAGAAAGGAGTCTTTGTTATAAGCAAAAGGAATTAGTAATAAGTCAAGCAGAGTTTCAAATCTCTGAAGTAAATTTTGCACCTCTTGACACTCAATGTATTCACGCCTGCTTCAAACCAAGTAGAATAAAAGACATATTTATTATATATTTTGATATCCTTATTGTACCACTCAGCAGTTTTCAAAATTGTTTCTTGTCAACTAATCTTCAGAATTTCAGAATTATTAAGTTTGTCCCTTGCTTTAAAAACATCTTTTCAAAATAAATTTGAACAATTGGATCCACATAACTTAATATATTCATTTCCACAATTATATAGCTTGAATAGATCCACCATTGTGTTCAAAATTAGACTCCATTTTTCATGTGAATGTACTACTCTCCTTATCCAGCCTAGCTTAAGAGAATCATAAAGGCACAAACATCAATCATCTTTAAACCCCCATCTATATAATTTTTAATCATCACCTCTTTCTTAATCTTATGACATTTGCCATTCCATACAAAATCAAATAATAATGTTTTCAACTGAGTAATATATTTTTCTGGTGGGTTTGGCAAAGTAATAAACAAATAGTTAAGTTGTGAAATCAACAATGACTTAATAACATGTATTTTGCCTATTAGAGTCAGATTCCGTCTATTCCAAATATTAATTAGGGCTTTAAGTTTTACAATTTGTTTTTTATCAAAATTCATTTTAGGAATTTCACTTAAATCCACACTGAAATCTATCCCCAAAAAGGTGAACTTTTCTTTTCCCCACTGTAAATTCATCTCTGGCAGGTAAGTCTGATCGCTGTATTTCCTCCTTCCTATCCAAATAACTTGTGTTTTGCTGGTGTTGATGTTTAAACCTGAAATGTTCGCATAGTTATTTAACTCTACAATTGACTCCCTGAGCGATCTCTCTGACCCATCAAGAAGCAACCCGGTGTCATCAGCATACTGAACATTCAAAATTGGTGTATTTTCAACCTTAATGCCCTTAATATAACTATTGTTTTTGTTTTTTTAAAGCTAAGACTTCAGCACATAGAATGAAAATATATGGAGAAATAGAGTCGCCTTGCCGGTATCCACGTTGAATATTAATAAATTTAGAAATATTGCCACCTTGATTGATTGATGCATTTACATTATTATGAAAAGTTTTGACCCATTTTCTTATATCTTCGCCAAAGTTAAGAAAGATACACTTATAATATTCCCAATGCCGGAAGAAAGTAGTCTTTCTCATGTTAAGGTCAACTGATAAACTTACTTCGTCATGTGATTGACTTGCAATGTCATATATCCGTGTACAATTTCATGTGTATCACTCCCATGATAGACACCACTGTCTTCCTCAGCTTGTCGAACGTTCATTTTTAAAAAGAAACGTGAGGTGTAACCAAGCGGGACGCTAGGGAATAGAAGGTAGTTAGTTAGAAGTAGAAAGATACATCTTGGTATTGACATCTAGAAGTTTAATATTTACATAGTGTTGGAGACTCTCGTAGATCGACGTATTCGATTTTAAAACAGTGCAAGTGCATTTGTTTCACGTCCTGCATATGTATTTCTGTGATACCTTCGTCGTTGTTAACCATATCTTGCAGCGCTGCTGGTGATACAAAACATATATCAAATATGGTATATAAATTGACTAATCTGTGTGTGTATTTTCATCAGTGTCGACTAACCTTGAATCCCTTCATTTATTGCTCGGTTTACGACTTCGATTATATAAGTAACAATAAATGAAATTGTGATATCGTTTAAGCATAATGTACCAGCTTTGTATTACAGAACTCTTCTTTTTCTCTTATAACCTTTAACATACGTTTCGTATTTGTTTTTTTGTTGTTTTTTTGTCATTAAATCACTGGTACATGTACATCGTAGGTTTGTTGATTGGAGAGGGTTTACTAAGTTGATGCGTTTAGATTTTATGTCTGTTTTCAACAGCTTGAACTTGTTTTTAAAGTTCTCAAACTTGTTTTCCAGCGATTGGAACCCCCGGCGAGATTCTCTTCATACATAACATAAGCCGGTACTGTGACGGTATCTATGAGTGTGTGGCGTCCAATGGAGTGGCGGAAGACGAGTCGAAAGAGATCAGAGTTGACGTACAATGTGAGTATCTCAGCAAAACATTGATGTCAGCTCTCTCAACATATACATTTATTCTGCACCAGAACAAAACAGCGCACAATATCTTAAATGAACTGAATCTGAAAATAGGTTTTCTTTTTCGTTGTTACGTTTTCTTAAGGCGTTAATATTTATGTTTTTGGAGTAGGGTTGTCTTTACTCAGAATACAAGAAATAGTTTATATGTGAGTAAACCAAGAACTGGAACAAAAAGGCTAAGTAAACCCAAACTATACCTAAACAAATCTGACACGGTCAATGCTTAGGTAGCGAAGCAACGCTTGTGGACGAATATTAAGTTTGAAAAATATTAAGTAAACATCACTCACTTCATACAATTCACATTCATGTTAAAAGAATCGACAAATTCAATATGCGTTGATAGTGAACAGCGTATCACAAGCTCGGTCCGTGCGATGAATGGACACTTAAGTATAAGTATGATGATATCATTTGGCAAAAAATATGTAAGCTTTGTCCGATAAATTTTCAAATTATCTCTCCTTTTCTTCTAAAACTTCTTTCTCTTTCTCAACTCCAATGTGTACAATTATGTTTTAGTATCACACTTGCTTCCACAAAAAAATACCTCTAATTTTAGATAAATGTAAGGTTATTGTCGAAAGAACTTAAACTAGATAGTAAACTTGTGTCAAATTCCTTTTTTGCGATACGATACGTTTAAATAAGAAGAGAGGTAAATTTCAGTTTGGTGTAAGTAATTGTAGATAAATTGCTCGTCCTTGATGTGTCATGTATTTGATCGATTGATTATGACGTCGTGAACGTGTAGGTATTGTCAACGTGGCAGCAGTGGAATAGGTTTTCTTTTTATCTATTGCCAGATCATCCGCCCAAATTCCATGGGTTTAAAACGTACATGTTCTTATGTTCTCTGCACCCCTGGAATAAGTAATGGCAAAATTGAAAGCACGTGCCTAGCCTTTTTGATTGTTTCAGGGTAAGAAACTGACCAATCACTTGGCTGATCCATTGTACCTGTCCTTTGACCATTACATGTACAAAGATGCCCCCATCCCCCTCTACTTCAAAACAGGCCAATTTTACCGTTATACTGCTACGCGATTCTTTTGATGTGCGTCCACAAATCTAACTAGTCTTCTAGTGTCACCCTAGCTGGTGCTCACCGAGCCTTGGATTTTGTCATAAAATATATCCAGGGGATGAAGGAACGTAAGTGAGGGTAACATCCGGAGTTCCGAGGATATTGCCAGCCTGGATTTTATCTAAATATCGTATGCGGTAAACGATTTGGATATTGTTGAGAGTCTTTTAGGTAAATACTTTGGTCTTGGTCAACTCTCTATTGCGGTAAATCCTAGGGACTATGTCAGATATTTCGGTGTCTCTATCTTGTGTTTATTTTGCAATTCTTCTGAATCATTACCCATATCATGTTCATATCGCATGACACTATCTCGCCCGATTTTACATGTGTGTATATATTACCGTTTTTGACATAGACATTCACATGTAGATGGAAACACCGTGTTATATCTAGGTTATTTCAATTGACCCAATCCAGTGATTTACATGTACTTCAAAGACAATTGCCTACGTAATATGCATGTCCCTATGATTTACCGCAAATGACATTTGACATAGCCCCAATGGATTAACCTTAAACCACTGAACAATGTAGCAATGATTTACTGGTAAAGACACTGGGCTTAGCCTAAAACATAGGCTAAAATGGTGAGTTAAAACAGCCCCGACGAGTAACGTCAAGGAACGTTGACAATGATTTCATGAATTTGTATTTTAGAAATTCGAATACAAAAAGGGAATAAAGATAAAACCAGTCACATTCCAAGAAGTTTGGATTGTTATTACTTAATGCTTGAACAAATATAAAGTATAAAAATAACTGTAATTGTTACTCTTAAAACCCGTAACATAACGTTTAACAACGGTCGTGGATTTCATCACGTTCTCTATTACCGACCTAGCGATTTCAGAGAGCGTAATTGAAATGCTCCTCGTTGATTTTAGTTTCATGTAATCGTGAACTCGACCAGAATCCTCGGTATTGGGTTCTATAGGTTATAATCGAATCAGCGCCAGCCAATCTTCTTAAAATTGCAGATAAATGTATATGTATAATTACAGTTCCTCGGGGAAATTAATGTTCTTGGTTTGTGACGTTTCGAGATGTTTAATGTTGGTATTACAAAATTGCAGCCTCTGTGGTAATGCTAGAGAAAGGGAGCAAAAACGTCTTAATCACAAAATTTTCAAGCCACATACAGGTTTCTTCAGATTCATTGCTGTTTCCGCATTGTCGTATTAACCAAAGAGACAGCAATGTCGATGAAGCCCGATAGCCTGTCTATGTGATGTATTGCGCAACACAGCTGGTTTGTCGATGTATCAAGGACGACAAATGAGGTGTTTTCATAAGATCAAAGCCTACCTACCATACAAAATAGGTAGCAATTGGACTGTAAAATTTTAAACCTTGATGAAATGACAGAATATCTTGTTTTGTTTTTGTTTGTGGCGGTAATGTCTGATCTGAGCCTTGTATGCGTACTCACGGGCTACGGCAAACAACGCACCTCTTAGTACAATTTCTATTTTCAAACCAAAAGTGTAAACTAGGTTTTTATTCTACACGTGACTGTTATTTCAGTATCTTACAGTGATTCTACACGTGACTGTTATTTCAGTATTTTATATGATTCTACACCTAACTGTTATTTCAGTATCTTACATGATTTTACACGTGATTGTTATTTCAGTAGCTTACATGATTCTACACGTGACTGTTATTTCAGTAGCTTACATGATTTAACACGTGATTGTTATTTCAGTATCTTACGTGATTCTACACGTAACTATTATTTCAGTATCTTACGTGATTCTACACGTGACTGTTATTTCAGTATCTTAAATAATTCTTCACGTGACTGCTATTTCAGTAGCTTACATGATTTTACACGTAACTGTTATTTCAGTATCTTACATGATTCTACACGTAACTGTTATTTCAGTATCTTACATGATTCTACACGTAACTGTTATTTCAGTATCTTACATGATTTTACACGTGATTACTATTTCAGTAGCTTACATGATTCTACACGTGACTGTTATTTCAGTATCTTACATGATTCTGCACGTAACTGTTATTTCAGTATCTTATATGATTCTACACGTGACCGTTATTTCAGTAGCTTACATGATTTTACACGTGATTGTTATTTCAGTAGCTTACATGATTCTACACGTAACTATTATTTCAGTATCTTACATGATTTTACACGTAACTGTTATTTCAGTATCTTACTTGATTCTACACGTGACTGTTATTTCAGTAGCTTACATGATTTTACACGTGATTGTTATTTCAGTATCTTACATGATTCTACACGTGATTGTTATTTCAGTAGCTTACATGATTCTACACGTGACTGTTATTTCAGTATCTTACATGATTCTACACGTGACTGTTATTTCAGTATCTTACATGATTCTACACGTGACTGTTATTTCAGTATCTTACATGATTCTACACGTGACTGTTATTTCAGTATCTTACATGATTCTACACGTGACTGTTATTTCAGTATCTTACATGATTCTACACGTGACTGTTATTTCAGTATCTTACATGATTCTACACGTGACTGTTATTTCAGTATCTTACATGATTCTACACGTGACTGTTATTTCAGTATCTTACATGATTCTACACGTGACTGTTATTTCAGTATCTTACGTGATTCTACACGTGACTGTTATTTCAGTATCTTACATGATTCTACACGTGACTGTTATTTCAGTATCTTACATGATTCTACACGTGACTGTTATTTCAGTATCTTACATGATTCTACACGTGACTGTTATTTCAGTATCTTACATGATTCTACACGTGACTGTTATTTCAGTATCTTACATGATTCTACACGTGACTGTTATTTCAGTATCTTACATGATTCTACACGTGACTGTTATTTCAGTATCTTACATGATTCTACACGTGACTGTTATTTCAGTATCTTACATGATTCTACACGTGACTGTTATTTCAGTATCTTACGTGATTCTACACGTGACTGTTATTTCAGTATCTTACATGATTCTACACATGACTGTTATTTCAGTATTTTACATGATTCTACACGTAACTGTTATTTCAGTATCTTACATGATTCTACACGTGACTGTTATTTCAGTATCTTACATGATTCTACACGTGACTGTTATTTCAGTATCTTACATGATTCTACACGTGACTGTTATTTCAGTATCTTACATGATTCTACACGTGACTGTTATTTCAGTATCTTACATGATTCTACACGTGACTGTTATTTCAGTATCTTACATGATTCTACACGTGACTGTTATTTCAGTATCTTACATGATTCTACACGTGACTGTTATTTCAGTATCTTACATGATTCTACACGTGACTGTTATTTCAGTATCTTACATGATTCTACACGTGACTGTTATTTCAGTATCTTACATGATTCTACACGTGACTGTTATTTCAGTATCTTACATGATTCTACACGTGACTGTTATTTCAGTATCTTACATGATTCTACACGTGACTGTTATTTCAGTATCTTACATGATTCTACACGTGACTGTTATTTCAGTATCTTACATGATTCTACACGTGACTGTTATTTCAGTATCTTACATGATTCTACACGTGACTGTTATTTCAGTATCTTACATGATTCTACACGTGACTGTTATTTCAGTATCTTACATGATTCTACACGTGACTGTTATTTCAGTATCTTACATGATTCTACACGTGACTGTTATTTCAGTATCTTACATGATTCTACACGTGACTGTTATTTCAGTATCTTACATGATTCTACACGTGACTGTTATTTCAGTATCTTACATGATTCTACACGTGACTGTTATTTCAGTATCTTACATGATTCTACACGTGACTGTTATTTCAGTATCTTACATGATTCTACACGTGACTGTTATTTCAGTATCTTACATGATTCTACACGTGACTGTTATTTCAGTATCTTACATGATTCTACACGTGACTGTTATTTCAGTATCTTACATGATTCTACACGTGACTGTTATTTCAGTATCTTACATGATTCTACACGTGACTGTTATTTCAGTATCTTACATGATTCTACACGTGACTGTTATTTCAGTATCTTACATGATTCTACACGTGACTGTTATTTCAGTATCTTACATGATTCTACACGTGACTGTTATTTCAGTATCTTACATGATTCTACACGTGACTGTTATTTCAGTATCTTACATGATTCTACACGTGACTGTTATTTCAGTATCTTACATGATTCTACACGTGACTGTTATTTCAGTATCTTACATGATTCTACACGTGACTGTTATTTCAGTATCTTACATGATTCTACACGTGACTGTTATTTCAGTATCTTACATGATTCTACACGTGACTGTTATTTCAGTATCTTACATGATTCTACACGTGACTGTTATTTCAGTATCTTACATGATTCTACACGTGACTGTTATTTCAGTATCTTACATGATTCTACACGTGACTGTTATTTCAGTATCTTACATGATTCTACACGTGACTGTTATTTCAGTATCTTACATGATTCTACACGTGACTGTTATTTCAGTATCTTACATGATTCTACACGTGACTGTTATTTCAGTATCTTACATGATTCTACACGTGACTGTTATTTCAGTAGCTTACATGATTTTACACGTGATTACTATTTCAGTAGCTTACATGATTTTACACGTGCCTGTTATTTCAGTATCTTACATGATTCTGCACGTAACTGTTATTTCAGTATCTTATATGATTCTACACGTGACCGTTATTTCAGTAGCTTGCATGATTTTACACGTGATTGTTATTTCAGTAGCTTACAAGATTCTACACGTGACTGTTATTTCAGTATTTTACATGATCTTACACGTGATTACTATTTCAGTAGCTCACATGATTTTACACGTGACTGTTATTTCAGTAGCTTACATGATTTTACACGTAACTATTATTTCAGTATCTTACTTGATTCTACTCGTGATTGTTATTTCAGTATCTTACATGATTCTCCACGTGATTGTTATTTCAGTATCTTACATTATTCTACACGTGATTGTTATTTCAGTAGCTTACCTGATTTTACACGTGATTGTTATTTCAGTAGCTTACATGATTCTACACGTAACTATTATTTCAGTATCTTACTTGATTCTACACGTGACCGTTATTTCAGTAGCTTACATGATTTTACACGTAACTATTATTTCAGTATCTTACTTGATTCTACACGTGATTGTTATTTCAGTATCTTACATGATTCTACACGTGACTGTTATTTCAGTATCTTACATGAATCTACACGTAACTGTTATTTCAGTATCTTTCTTGATTCTATACGTGACTGTTATTTCAGTATCTTAAATGATTCTACATGTGGCCGTTATTTCAGAACCTTACATAATTCTACACGTGACTGTTATTTCAGAAGCTTACATGATTCTGCACGTGACTGTTATTTCAGTATCTAACATGATTTTACACGTAACTGTTATTTCAGTATCTTACATGAATCTACACGTAACTGTTATTTCAGTATCTTTCTTGATTCTATACGTGACTGTTATTTCAGTATCTTAAATGATTCTACATGTGACCGTTATTTCAGAACCTTACATAATTCTACACGTGACTGTTATTTCAGAAGCTTACATGATTCTGCACGTGACTGTTATTTCAGTATCTAACATGATTTTACACGTAACTGTTATTTCAGTATCTTACTTGATTCTACACGTGACCGTTATTTCAGTAGCTTACATGATTTTACACGTGATTGTTATTTCAGTAGCTTACATGATTCTACACGTGACTATAATTTCAGTACCTTACATAATTTTACACGTGACTGTTATTTCAGTATCTTACATAATTCTACACGTGACTGTTATTTCAGTACTTTACATGATTTTACACGCGTGTCTGCCTAGGTTCCAACTCTGTGACTTTGATGATGTCTGCTATAATCTAAAACTTCTCCACTGTGTACGAAATATATTATGCTTCAACAGGCAACAGCTAGGCGACTGTCACTTAGCTTTCTTTCGGTTGTTGGTGGATGTAGTTTCTCCTGCTGTGACAGTTTAATTCTTGTGGACCCATTAATACCCAGCTCTGATGAATTGGCGCTTTATTATAATTCTCCTTATTTACGTTTACCCAGATTTAAAAGGCACGGTGGTTTTGAACAATTGTACATGTATGTAAAATAACTTATCCTTTAGTACAGTAGTTTATTACAGGTGAGTGCGAGATATACTGTATACAAAATGCACCGGGAACGCGGAAGGGGAATTTATCATAACAGCGAACAAAAGTAAGGGATATACTAAACATAGTAATCAAATGTTTAGGACGAAATTAACATCTTGCGAAAACGGATTTCATGGGTGTATGGCGAAAATTTGAATGGTCGAATCTTTCCCGCAATACAGTAAGCGTTTTGCATATACAGCACAGTCGTCAATTTGATTTCGTTGTGATTTGTCGTCTGATTAAAAAAAATAACACCAGTGAAATCAAATCTTACACTCCCCTGAAAAAAGTGTAAGTTTCTTATACCAATTGATTATATGATTTTGTTTTCTTCTTTTGTATAATGTTATTTGCTCTTTTGTCAGCCACTACACGTGTATGAAGTGACACATTTATATGCACATGCTCTCAGGTGTAAGTGGCGACATTGAAACAGTCTCGCATTTGTTGTACATACAAATGTGTAGTTTGTGACAATGCGTTACTGTTACGCCATTATTAAGTATTATCAATTGTCCATTCATCAAATGATTAAGCTTGTACATGTACAATGAATTTAGACATATTATAGAATGTATTTTACAATTTAGATGCCGGAATGAAAATATTTTACATAAGGATCATGTCACCTCTTTCTAGAAGGTTAAGAAGCATTGCTATGAATAAAGACATAACAACAGCTATCTGTATAAAAAAGCATTACAGACATATAGCTTAATATACATTGATAGTATCAATGTGGACTAAAGGTAAACTTCATTACTAAAGTGTCTTAAAGACATTGAGCTTAACCCGGAGCGCATTCCTAGTGAACCACACAGTTAACATGGAGTTACAACGGGGATCACTCCCTCGTCCAAACGTAGAGGTCTTAGGGAGTACTTTGTGTAACCTCTAGTCTACACACGACAGTAGACGACAGTGTGATACCTCAATAGGATAGGCAATTTATTGTTTTGTGGCGTGTAACTAATGGTTCTTCCATAATAATATCACAACGAATGACAGTTTTACTGAAAATGAAATGCAATGCACAAATATTTACACAATCTGTCTCTATATAATACATGTCTTTAATAACGTTCGCGGAATGTTATGATACATTCTCTGTTAAATAACGTACTGGATTAGTTTTTATCGTTTTAGTTATCAAAATGAAACATTTTACGCTTATAATTGTTCTCCATAAAGAGTTGTTTCTGTTTGTGCTTCATTAAAATGTCCCTCCCGATCGATCATGTACAATTGATTAGAACAAGCTGAAGAAAACTAAACAAGACTATAATAATGGCAATTTAGGGTTAATATTGATTTACCAGTACACTACATCCTACTTTTCAGAGACCAATATCGCTTCATCTTCGTATAAGATTCTATAGAAAAGTTGATACTTCAATATTGCTGCTACTGTTGTTCTGTGTAGTGTTTTCAACATTTTAGCGAGAGTACCTTTATTCGTTTTCAATTTTTCCTTCCTTGTCCGGCAGTGTCTGAAAACGCACCTTACCCACAACAAACAACATTTTCTTTATTTTATACGGTGTAATAAAGGAAAGGGGAATGAAAGAGCACACTATGTCTTTCCTTTTAATGGAACAAAAAGAAAAGATGACAGTGTAGATGTCTAAATACGATTTTAAATGCATCGGCAACGGTCTTGAAAATGATGCTGCCATTTATCCTGGCTGTGTACTTGTATTAGATATCATCACCAAACGGTATTACCATCCCCTTCGACTTTCATTGTAATTTCGCCTACAGCCTGTACTTATCTGTCACTGACGGAATGTGTTGGGGTGACAATTTCAACAGCTGTTTGTAACACAAACATAGCCCTAGACAATCAAAAGCACTGATGGTACTACAGGCGATGCATTGACTGAATCATTTCAATAGTTAATTAATTTCAAGCATTCCCTGATGTCTCCTTCAAGCATTTTAGTGATGCAGTTGTTTTCAAGTCTCGTCACTCAAGCTGATTTAAATTTCAAATCTCGTAATCTTACTTTCGCTCAAATAAACAATTTTGTTATATTTAGAAACTAATTTCATGTAAACAGTCCGATATAACTTGTACCTTGCTATGCCGTATAGAAAAGGTTTTGATTTTGACATATAAACGCATCCGTTTGAAACCTCTATACATTTGTAGATAAAAACGAATGTTTCCTACTTGCAGACAGCTAAATGATGACAATTTACGAGTACACAACTCTGTCAACGACAACATTATTCCCTCGAACTTCCCCTTCTTGTGTGTAAAGCCTTTATTACAATGCCAATTAAGTTCGTGGCGATACATTAACGCCGCATCATACCCATGTAAAGTACTAGTTCCAATGTTATTAACCAATTACAGAGGCAGTACATCTTTTATTCTGATGCTTCACAACTACACCCAAGGGTAGTTTAGTGAATGCGTTATTTAAATTTCTGTACAACGCTTTAAATACAAACGGAGAGCATCTAAACTCGACAAAAGGACCTGTCAATAACCGTTGTGTTAACTCACGAGTATATAACCTTACCCTTGGTAAAGTTATATTCTATAAGACCTAGTAGGTTAAATAAGTCCATTTCGATTGTTATATACTGAATATGTACAGTTGTGCAAAACAAGTTATTATTTCCGTGTATTGCTTTTATCTTGTTCTGTTTCCAAGTCAACTCATTATTAAACCAATTCGCAGTGATCGCCACTCTAACGTTGTGCTTATGATACGGGATATAGTTATCTAAGTATAAGTGTATACATGTGAATATATTAACATATTGATTGTGTATACATTGTATGACTTCTAGAATTATGCAATGACCGAAAAAGTTTAATAAAGTTATTCTCTGTGGGGTGTTTTCGATATTAAAATAGGACTGCGTACAGTTTGGATAGAACCCTACTGATGTTACGATAGTGTTTATAAATGTACATATATTCCCGTTATCTCAGTTTTAAAACTTTAAATGTCTTTGAGTTAATTGTGTGGTGTTACATACATAGCCTGTCTCACAACCTACATCATTTCTCTACATCAGTGCTGGACGCGATGTCAACTTAAAATTAATATTTGAAGCTTATACATAGATATCTTTACAATTGTAAACGGTTCCTAAAAGTAAAGCTGTATGTCTAATATTTACACTCTTGAAAAACATCGATATTCAACCGTACTCATGAAATATAAATGTTATCCAACGGAACGCCATTAAATATTCTCTTAATTGTTTTTCTTTTTACAGTCAAACCGGAAGTTCGACTGCTCACCAAACGAATGGGACATTACTTGGGGAAAGAAACCATTTTGAGCTGTGTGATATCAGCTTCACCCCAGGCTGAGGTTTTCTGGAGAAAAGGAGATAAAAAATTGGTAACAGAATATGGTAAATATCGGTCTGACGTATTCCACGACCGTCCGCATACACTGACCCTCAACCTACAGATCTACAACCTACAGAAAGAAGACTTCGGCAACTATACATGCGAGGCATCAAACAAGTTGGGAGGCGATACTGAAAACATGCTTTTATACGGTAAACATTATATATTTGATTTTGTCTTTAATATATTTTCAACGTTATTGAAGATTTTTTTTTATTTATTCACATAAAACAAAATCAGTAAGCTCCTCGACGTTTGGAGCTTGCGCAATAATAAAGCGTTACATTAGATACCTCACAGACGTAAATCTTGACATGTTTTGCACGCGTTCCTATTCTGCCTTGTCTTGCATCACGCATCCTGACATACCTTGTCACGTGCTCATGGTAAGGACAAACATTTTCTCAACTAGATAGTAAGTCGTTGTACAGGAAAGAAAACAGGAACTTGATCACACATAATCAAAAGCGTAAGAAGTTAAAAAGGTATTCGACAAATAAAATAAAATAAGAAAGGATGGAGGGGTGGGACTGCCGAGACCCCAAACGAAACGTTTTGTTTAGATACGCGCAAGGACGGATCCCGAAATGTTGGATGTCGTGTGTCTAGATGTAATTACAGTATACATTTGAAAGATTTTGCTTAAAATATGTCGTGGGGAAGCATAGTAAAATGGAACATTTTCCAGCATGATTAAAAAAAATATTGTCAGATGTAGCACGGCGATTTTTTTTTCCTTGTTCCGATTCTTGTTTGGATTTTCAAATGAAATTTAGAAACATTAACCTATGGAACCTTTATATTTTGATCATATTAACATATATTACCAAATTTTGAAGCAGCAATCACATGTGTGTGTAACGTTCATCTAATGGTGGACACTTTAGTCCCTGAGGGTTGCTGTAACTTTGAATGTCGGAGTTATCTTTTTTGAATAGTGGCAAGGTTCATGATATACACGCTTAACAGTTTATTTGATATGAAATTAACAAGTACTCTTCTAGGTTTTAAAAATCATGATCAAAGGATTTTACACAACTACTCCTCTGTTTCAACAGTAGTAACCAATGAGGTTATAGCAGGATGAGGTTATAGTAGGATGAGGTTATAGTAGGATGAGGTTATAGTAGGATGAGGTAATAGTAGGATGAAGTTATAGTAGGATGAAGTTATAGTAGGATGAGGTTATAGCAGGATGAGGTTATAGAAGGATGAGGTTATAGTAGGATGAGGGGTTATAGCAGGATGAGGTTATAGTAGGATGAGGTTATAGTAGGATGAGGTTATAGTAGGATGAGGTTATAGTAGGATGAGGGGTTATAGCAGGATGAGGTTATAGCAGGATGAGGTTATAGTAGGATGAGGTTATAGTAGGATGAGGTTATAGTAGGATGAGGGGTTATAGTAGGATGAGGTTATAGTAGGATGAGGTAATAGTAGAATGAGGGGTTATAGTAGGATGAGGTTATAGTAGGATGAGGGGTTATAGTAGGATGAGGGGTTATAGTAGGATGAAGGGTTATAGAAGGATGAGGTTATAGTAGGATTAGGTTATAGTAGGATGAGGTTATAGCAGGATGAGGTAATAGTAGGATGAGGTTATAGTAGGATTAGGTTTAGTAGGATGAGGTTATAGAAGGATGAGGTTATAGTAGGATGAGGCTATAGTAGGATGAGGTTATAGTAGGATGAAGTTATAGTAGGATGAGGGGTTATAGTAGGATGAGGTTATAGTAATAGTAAGATGAGGGGTAGGATGAGGTAATAGTAAGATGAGGGGTTATAGTAGGATGAGGTTATAGTAGGATGAGGTTATAGTAGGATGAAGTTATAGTAGGATGAGGGGTTATAGTAGGATGAGGGGTTATAGTAGGATGAGGTTATAGTAGAATGAGGGGTTATAGTAGGATGAGGTTATAGTAGGATTAGGTTATAGTAGAATGAGGGGTTATAGAAGGATGAGGTTATAGTAGGATTAGGTTATAGTAGGATGAGATTATAGTAGGATGAGGTTATAGTAGGATGAGGGGTTATAGTAGGATGAAGTTATAGTAGGATGAGGTTATAGTAGAATGAGGGGTTATAGAAGGATGAGGTTATAGTAAGATGAGGGGTTATAGAAGGATGAGGTTATAGTAGGATTAGGTTATTGTAGGATGAGATTATAGTAGGATGAGGTTATAGTAGGATGAGGTAATAGTAAGATGAGGGGTTATAGTAGGATGAAGTTATAGTAGGATGAGGTTATAGTAGGATGAGGTTATAGTAGAATGAGGGGTTATAGAAGGATGAGGTTATAGTAGGATGAGGGGTTATAGAAGGATGAGGTTATAGTAGGATTAGGTTATTGTAGGATGAGATTATAGTAGGATGAGGTTATAGTAGGATGAGGGGTTATAGTAGGATGATATTATAGTAGGATGATATTATAGTAGGATGAGGTTATAGTAGGATAAGGTTATAGTAGGATGAGGTTATAGTAGGATGAGGTAATAGTAAGATGAGGGGTTATAGTAGGATGAGGTTATAGTAGGATGAGATTATAGTAGGATGAGGTTACAGTAGGATGAAGTCATAGTAGGATGAGGTTATAGAAGGATGAGGTTATAGTAGGATGAGGTTATAGTAGGATGAGGTTATAGTAGGATGAGGGGTTATAGTAGGATGATGTTATAGTAGGATGAAATTATAGTGGGATAAGGTTATAGTTGGATCAAGGGTTATAGTAGGATGAGGTTATAGCAGGATGAGGGGTTATAGTAGGATGAGGGGTTATAGTAGGATGAGGTTATAGAAGGATGAGGTTATAGTAGGATGAGGTTATAGTTGGATCAGGGGTTATAGCAGGATGAGGTTATAGCAGGATGAGGTAATAGTCGGATGAGGTTATAGTAGGATTAGGTTATAATAGGATGAGGTTATAGAAGGATGAGGTTATAGTAGGATGAAGCAGCTGTATGATGCAGTTTGATACATTTTTGACTTACATTGTACTGTATCTATCACCTATGCTTAAAGGTGTAATGACCTATGCGTGAATTACGTTCATCTTGTAGGTAAAGAATACTGGATGGAATTGCAGACAAATGAAAGAACTCGCTGCAATCATTCTTTTCATTACTAATTATTGTTAGGATTATATTCTTGAAAGGAATAAATTGATCGAAGATTTAACTGTTTCATTAACGGATGACATCATGAAGATTGTTGATTAACAAACAAATTAAAAATAACTTGGTCTTCCTTGGTAAAGTGTGTGGTTACTTCCACGATTATGTGACTGGAAGAAAGAAGGCAATTGTCAAGGTTAGTTTCAATAAGGAGCGAAATGGTTGTTCAAAATGAAGAGATACAGTGATTATTAGAGTTATTGTGCCTAAAAAGAGATGTCTTTTGCAAGGGTTATCCTACATGAAGAGAGATTATTTTTGTTACATAGAGTTATGTTACATGAAAAATGGTCGACTTCTCCAAAACTCCGGCTTCAATAGAAGTATCCAGTGTCAGGGGTATCCGACTTAAATGGAGGTGTTTATTGTCTTAGTTTTGTTACTTGATGAGAGTAAGTCATTATCAGGTTTTCAGGAATATTTTGTCCGGCCGCAATTTTTTTAAACCGTTAAAGGGGAGACATACGTTTTTGTTCATAAAAACAAATCTGTAGTCCACATGGGTATGCTCTATGAATAAATGTGTGCGGTATTGTATTAAGGAAAACCGATTTAAATCAGTGTGGTATATTTAAAAAAAACAAAAAAAACGGTTACTGTGTTATTATCAGGAATATTTTGGCAAACTTCATGCCATTATCTAGGGTAGGGAACAAAACGATCTAGGTACAAATCGTTTACCGGGTCCATCTATACTGATTCTGTATCAGGACTTCAGACGTACAATGTACACTATATTGGAGGTGTTAATTGTCAGATGTATGCTATTTAGGGAGAGGTTTATTTTGGCATACCTATTGCCGTTATATAAGATAGGGAACAATACGACCTAGGTACAAATTGTTTACCGGGTCCATCTATACTGATTCTGTATCAGGACTTCAGACGTACAATGTACACTATATTGGAGGTGTTTATTGTCAGATGTATGCTATTTAGGGAGAGGTTTATTTTGGCATACCTATTGCCGTTATATAAGATAGGGAACAATACGACCTTGGTACAAACTGTTTACCGGGTCCTTCTATACTGATTCTGTATCAGGACTTCAGACGTACACTATATTGGAGGTGTTAGTCATCAGATGTATGCTATTTAGGGAGAGTTTATACTATTCTGGCATACCGAATGCTGTTAACTAGTGGACAGGCTTGTATAGACATAGCCTGTTGCCCAATTCCCATTGAATCAATTGATTTAATAAAATATTTTGAAATAAAATGAATTAGTGGACAGTACTGGCTTTAGTGCAGATTGCTCACTGGAGCCATATGCACTGATTCTGCATCAGGATTTCAGCCGCACACTCTTTTTTTTATATATTTCTCGAGAGCGTTAGTTCACCTTTTATTTCGCTAACACAATTATAACCTAACTTTAATTTACACATTTCCTTCAAAAGATTTTCGGTTAATTTAATTTGCGCAGAACTTGAAACAAAATCAATGTCAATATACCATTGACTGTTTTAATGTCAACTGAAGTCTAATCAAATCATTCTACAATATCACCAAATCGACTAACCGTCAATTTTCCCGAAACTTCCGGTTTAAGGTCCCCCCGAGTGATTTATTGTTCCTCATAAAACACGTACTTGATATGGTGCTGGGTTTCATAAATGAATGAAATACCTTACGTTCCAGCTGACATTTCCTATATTCAAGTAGAAAGTGAAGAACTGAAGACCTGTTGCGATAAAGGACTACAGGACACAGGTTCAGAAAAGTCATGTGACATTTGTTGTCAATCCTGATTGACGTTTAATGACCATTTAGAAACAAATAAATGAAAGCCGAAGAGCTAGTGATGGTTGAACGAAAGGCTAGTGATGAGAATTTTGTTAGTGAAGGACTAGAGATGAAAAATGGTCTAGTGAAGGACTTGTGATGAAAAAATGGTTTTGTTTAGAGATGGTTATGATAAATGGTTTAGTGAAGGGCTAGTCATGAGAAAGCGTTTGAGTGAAGGTCGAGTGATGGTAAATTGATTAATGAAGGACTAGTCATGAAAAAACCGTTTGAGTGAAGGGAAAGTGATGATAAGTTGATTAATGAATTTATAGTCATGATAAAACGTTTGAGTGAAGGGCTAGCGGTGATAAGCTGATAAATGAATTACTAGTCATGAGAAATGGTTTAATGAAGGGATGGAACGGGGAAAATATGACTCACATAAAGCATTTTATTCACACAGGGACTGACACTTTTCAACGGTTTTATAATTTGAGTTGTCAGTATATTCTTTCTTCTAACCAAATTGAATGGTTCGATTTATTACCGTTCCATTTCAACCCCCTCCCCACCCATTCTCCCTATCCCAAACGTTTCGTTTTGTTCCTTTCTGGGCCTTCACTATGCGTTAGGAGTATCAACACATGCTAAAACTGATATCCCTCAACATCAGTAAACAGGTATTATACATGTATCCTACACATCAGGCGAAATCCAATTGCATACTGCAAGAGCTACTTGGCCTAGTCATGCGTAAAATATTATTTGTGGATAAACACTGTACAGCAGAGTAGACGATTTACCAGACCCCATTTCGTTCTAAGTAGGAAAATAATTTCCGTTTTATTTTAGTTAGGCCCTTTTGCATGCCATTTTCGTTGCGTTTACAAATAGTTATATTTCGTTATCACTCCATTCCGTTTGTCAACTGAAATGCTGACATCCCTGTAAACGCGCTACATATAACTAAAATTTAACTGGTAGGGGATGAGCATGTTAATTGATAAAAAGGAACAGAATTCAGGAGACCTTTGACCTACTTGAAAGTTCCAATGTATAGGCAAATTTTGAGGATTACACCTTATATATGTAGGTCTGTGAAATACATTGTAAATGCTTATAAACGTAAATATTTTTTTTGCATATTTTGTTTAAATGAATAACAGATTTTAAGTTAGTAGCAGTCAAATTGTCGCATTTATATTCTGTTAATAGGACAATGTTGAAAGTAACAAAAAAGTAGGTTGAAAGGCAAAAATCGGAAGCTAAGCACAAACGTAAGAATAAATTGTGACAAATTGATGGCAAGTAAATGTACGTTTGTCTTTATTTTACAGAATATCCAGTACGAAGGGCAGAGGTTCCCACGAGCACGCTTCCACCAGGAAAAGCGAACATCCGCGGAGGTAGTGGAGCGGGTACGACCACGACTTTCCCACGTTTTAATAACCAAATCACAGCATATAATAAGTTCAATCGAAACGGTATGTAACACACACAGTCCAAAGTCACACTAGTAGATAGGACAGCTTAATTTATCGTTAGTCCAATATAATAAAAAAAAGAAACTATTTTTCTGGTGAGAAAGTATAATTTCATGAAAAACGTAAATAATTGCTCATTAAAAAAGAACTGTTGTTCAAATATACCGATTGCGTTACCTCAAAGACATACATACATAAACTTAGTTATCCCAATAAAAGTAAACACATTTGTGTTGCTATGAATGCCAAACGTGTGTTGTGTAATCAACTAAATGACATGTTTGTATATATCTATATAGGTATTAAAACATGTATACTAATAAAACAATTGCTCTTGCTTTTGTAATATCAAACTGTTTATTTTAGGCGTACTTAGCTATTATGGTAATTATTTTACCCTTACTACATATAGAGAACTATGTAATAACTTCTGTATTGACCTTGAAACTATCCATGCCGTATTAATGTCACTGAAACAATTTGCTGGAATAAACATGATTTGGAAAGAAAATCACCTATTAGTACACTGGGTGCCGGTAAAGCAAAGCTTTAGATGCGTTATGTAACATCTCTTTAGGATTGACCTGCATTTTGAAAATTAAACGAACATATTCTATGGTGCGTGTTAGCGCTCCATAAATAATATGTCCGTTGCCAACATCGTTCATACTACCGTATACGCCGTCAAAATGCAGGTCAATCCTTATATTTACATAATAAATAACGTTTAAATGCTATACAAAGAAAAAAACATTCGAAGCGGGTTGATACGATGGTAACTACGTAAGCCGTGGTTGCTACGATAATATAGTTCCAGTGAATCTACATCGATATATTGGTAAATTTAGAAAACATTTTTTATTCATTCATTCATAACGGTCGTTATGTACACGCATTGACACACTGCTCTGGTAGTGACGCGGTCGAACATCGCAAAAGGAAGCCGCTATTATTTTCTTTACCGTCAAAGAATTTTGAATGTGCATCCATTGAATAAGAAGTTTGTCAGCAACCCTTTCTTGCATAATCAAACATAATGGATCTCAAATATGTTCCAATTTTCTAGATGTTGAAGGAACCAAAACAAATTGACATCGAACAGTAATCGCGCTGGTGCATGAACGGCGCCATATTTGAAAAATATATCAATCCGCCGAATCTTTTTTCATTGCGTTGTTTACTTACCTGAAAAGGGGGAGAGGTGTAAATATATACATATGTACAACTGTGCAATACACTTAATGTTTTAAGGTGCATAGCGGTATTAAAGCTTAGAAAATAAAACAGGTAATCAAACTAGTTACAGGTGACACTATTAAACTATAATATACACTTTTGCTATACTGGTTGATTGCAGAGCTGGATGAAATTAGTGTGAAATCAGTTAAAAGTATGACATAATAACATAATGAAATAAGTTGACAATAAACCTGGAGACTGGAATATCTGCTTCCTAACGATGGTAACATGTAGGATTCCGTTCTATTTATTGGCTTGATCAGTAGATGAATAATTGAAACCAACTACAGAATGATTCTGGAAAACAACACTTTCGAACTCAAACTCTTTTACTTCAATGACGACACCTCCCATGGTGATCTAGGTCAAATCCAAGTGATGTCACTTCCTCTCAGCGATAAATCGATTAGTGACAACAAAACCACTGTAGATTGATGGGCGTTAAAATGAATAATCATAATAATCGGAGTATATTAAACCAGTTGAAATACATTGCAAGACGCCAGATGGTTTCAAATGTATATTACTGACAAATAATAAGACATCAGATTTCATCTCAGATATACATGGTTCGTCGTAAGATCCAGAACTGCCGAGAAATGTTAGACTACTGTAAATGTATCTTCATATTGGTTTGGATCTGCACCTTTGTACTTGTGGTATTTCCTGTCCACATCATTGCTAGTGCAACCCCTTTTTAGCAAACTTAGTATTAGTTTGCTGTCCATAAAAAATCATGAACAAAGAAGTTTAAAACTTTATCTTTAAAATTTGACATTTAAAAAAAGCAATTTTGCAACGATTCGTTTAACAACTCGTAAGAATTCAGAGATTCTATAAATGATTTATGAATAAAAGAATAGCGACATTTAATGAAGTACAATACCTCATTGGCTTCCTATGTGTGGTTTTAACGCGCAGTCACTCTTAGACATATAGCACTCCATTAATTGAGTTCTACGTGAACGCGTGTCAAACTACATAAATGTATAAACTAATGAACTATGGTTATTGATAAATAGATAGATAATGCAATTAAAAAATAATCAACTAAATTATTTGACTTATTAACAAAAATCCGGGTATGAAGTGTCAAATGACATGAACATGTAAATGAAGCATGGATATAAATAAACTTTGAAACGTTCGAATATATTCAGTGTTAAATTTAACGTCTGAGAATACCAGTTAAATACATTTATGTTTTGATAAAAGTGATTAAATAAATAATCACTCAAGAAAACCCCCGCCGTTTAACTTCACATCCGGTACATACAGTACTATCACTTAGATCTACATTTACATATAACGGTAAACTATAATACTAGTATACCTTTGTCAGAATGATCAACGCAGCATCACGTCACTAGCACTATTCGGAACACCCGACACACAAACACAGTAAACACATACCGTTTTATTGACATGTCAATACTTTTTAAATGATTCACTTATTTACTATTTTCATTGTCTATAATTTCTGTTTATCTTAATTCCTAGTCTTGACTTTATGCATGCTTTTGCTTAAGTTTCTGATATAAATGTAGTTTCTTTTCTTGTTTATCCAATCACACTATATTACCTTAATGCATGTACATTAGATGCTCTAATAGGTCAGAGTTAGACTCACGAATGTTTGTCATTATCTCTTTCTCTTCTCGACACAAACGGGATTTGGAACATTCTGTAATTCTTCATGTAAACAATAGCATTGTTTTAATTCTACGCTTCATGCATAACTACTGAAGGTTTGGGATAAGTTATGCGTGCGATATTTTATATGATAAAATTTACATTTCTTAGTTGTTTTAATTTCTTTGAAACCAATTCATGTTAGTACCTGTCCATTCTAAAACTACATGTTACATATGTTTATATCTTCTTTCAATAGCAATATATGTTTTGAACTCTCAGTTTTTAGATCGTAATGCGAGTCCTGGGTACAACATTTCTAGCATTTGCAAGGAAAATAATATAATGATGCATTTTTACGTTTATATTTATCAACCTTAGACAAATTATCTCAAAGTTCACTATAAATCTATGAGTATTGCTGTATTTAATAACAACTTAATTCAATTGCAATCGTTGATATATTTGTGTACGGTATATTTCAGTATTGAACAACAACACTGCCTTTATAAAAACAAGATACTTTTTGTTGTAGGTCCTGTGGAAATGGAATGGAATGGCGCCAATAGCTACTTCGGGTTTCCTGTATTACTACGCACCCTTGTATGGACTTTATGTATAGCGGTATACAATCTATCCTCTTTTACGTGACGTCAATGTGGAATCATTTAAATATCAACAAACACGAAGCCACACCATTCAGCGCGGAATTATGTAGGAGAAGCTACGATAATCTAGTGATATAAGGAAGTACCAAGATTTACAAGTGTTCGAGGATTAAGCTCAAGGAAGGGAAATAACTCTTACAAGCAAACGACATCACAGCTATATCATGGATAGGTTTAGCTCATGTAGCTCATGAGTATATCCAAAAAGTACCTGCAACATACATAGTTTACAATGTCTTACATTGTACATTGTTAAGTGTACAATATAATTAAAATGGCGCATAGAAAAACTGCAGTATAACAAGACAACAATAGAGATCAGCTTTATTGATCAGTGTCATCTTATCCAGTAGTTCCATACCATGGGGGATCTGCGGACGTAGATGGCATTTTATGTTACACGTGCAACGACATAACACCGTTTTCCTTAGATGTCACAACAATTATGTACAAATTCATTGTAAATATTCAGTACTTCTTAATACTTTTTATTCAAAATGTAATCAATTGACGATTCTCATCTGTCAATGTCATAAAGTCGATTGTGTCTTAATCTTCAAGCCAGAGCGGTTTATTTTAGAACTATACCGTATGACGTGTGCATGTCAAGACGGCCATAGCAATGTAAAACATTACATGCTCGTGTAAATATCCATGTGTTCAGAGTGCAATATCGTGACGCTGCTTCCGGTTCTGTGACAGAAGAGGGTGTTCCATCGACTCTTTGTGTATCACATTTGATGAGAATGCTATGCAATATCCTACTCTTACCTGCAATCTTTTGTTCGAATACTTTGTTTCTCCTAATAGAGTTCTTAATTATTACAAAATAACGCTCCCTCATGTCTTAATACTAACAAACACTCTGTCATCGGTTATTGCTGAAAGCCTGTGAAATCAACATATTTATTAATCAAATATGAGAACGTATCAGAGAAAAAAAAGTATTACAAAATAGTTTATATCGGAATCGTCAACCGGATTCCTGCTATTGTATAGAGATTGTTTGATCAATGACTTCTACAGAGTTCATCTTTACGATCCCGATCGAAGTAATCGAAATACCACATGGGGTGGACCCGGGTTCCTTCCTCGTTTGTTTCTATTTTGGCTTCTCACATTACATAGAAGATTTTACAAACTAATTATTGTATTATTTCTCTTCATCAGTCTTGGTATGAATTATATATGCTAGCCCTCTACGATTAGCTCCCAGGACGGCTAATAGACATAATTCTGTATTCAAGATGTCATTAGTGTACGGATAGTGATTAACAAACACTGTTTCATGGACGTATCTACTCTGCGAATTTGTGATTAAATTCTTATATCGTGAGAGCAATGATATTGCGTGCTGAGCTTTTTAAACCCAAATTGTTACGGTAGGGAGCTAACATCTTGCTATCGATTGTACAACGTATTCAACATCTTCCTGTGCACCAAAACATGTATAAAACTGCTAAGTTTAATGATATGCTAGCGTTTATATCATATGTTATTACATGTACGTATTTTGTGTAGCACAGATATCCCTACTTCCAGGTCTTATACAATATATGTGTCAATTTACACAGGTCTTATATAAAGTACGTGTCGATATATACAGGTCTTATACAACATATGTGTCAACACATACAGGTCTTATAAAACACACGTGTCGATACATACAGGTCTTATAAAACACACGTGTCGATACATACAGGTCTTATACAACATATATGTGTCAACGCATACAGGTCTTATAAAACACACGTGTCGATACATACAGGTCTTATAAAACACACGTGTCGATACATACAGGTCTTATAAAACACACGTGTCAATACATACAGGTCTTATAAAACACACGTGTCGATACATACAAGTCTTATATAAAGTACGTGTCGATACATACAGGTCGTATAAAACACACGTGTCGATACATACAAGTCTTATACAATATATGTGTCAATACATACAGGTCTTATAAAACACACGTGTCGAGTACGTGTCGATACATACAGGTCTTATAAATGTATGTCCGTTTTTATATACATGTATATGGTTTTGTAGTATGACATGCGTAACACGCATCTGTGACGAGAGGGTATAAGAGTATTTAAGACAAAATTAAAACAAATCAATTATTAATCGTTTTGGGTGCTTTCATTTACTGCATTTTTCTCATCTTGGTGATTTTTTTGTTTGAGAACATGTATGTGCCCGCTTATCGATGAGTCTTAGCTTTAACAAACGCCTCTAGAATGAGCTATGCTACGACAGTGGAAGTATTTTTTCCTTCTGCATTTCTTATATGCTCTTCGGAAAGTTACTCTTACATTCTGAATAATCAGGTTCCTTTTACAAATGATATCATTTTCACTTTGAAGACAAACGCAAGACAGGTTTAGGATGCTGATGTGGGGGAAGATATAAAATTCAAAATAAACCAATAGCAGGTACATGTACATCAACACTCTGTTATGTGATCTTCTTGCGCTTTCAGGTTTGGCAAATGATACTATGTCTTAAGAAAACCTAGGTATGCACCTCCTGTATTGTACAATCATCGCACACATATTGTGCACATGTCAGTGATAGTATTATAAGATATAGCTTGATTTAATGGCTTTGACTTGTAAGCAAGGCTTTGAACGAGATCACGAACTCGAGGTGATTATACCCCACGTAATGTATCTAATATCACGTGGTGTCTAGACACAAATCAATGTCTGCTGATGTTGCGTATAGTACATTGTATATGATAATTCACGGGGCTAACTACTATTTGTAATATATGGATGCATAAATGTGTATGATTCCTTAATTCATTGTCAGTAAGAAATTTGTGTATTTACATTCTGGTAGTATTTATTTTAAAACAGTCAGCCCATGAACACAAATGTCTTGATTGGCTTAATACGAACGGTTTTATTGTACAAAGAAACAGAGCTATCTTCCGAAGCATTTATTTGTTATCAAAAGAATTCTCCTTTCTATTATAAATAATTGTTACGTACGAAAACAAAGGTTCTTCTTTACCTATCATTTCACATGAACCTTGATAAAATGAATTTAATACTTTTTCATTTTTAAGGTATTTCATCAGGGTTTTTTCTCGACTTTTATAAATCACCATTTAAAACAGCATCCGTTTGATATATCTGTGACGGATAAATATATGGAAATGTATCAAGGAATCTGTTTAATAAATCATAACTAAATAAATAAACAACTATAAGTGTTTGTGAATCACTTTTTCCATTGCTATTTGTATAGTTTCGATAAAATGTGAAAAGAACAAATACTTTATAAATATGTAAACAAAATAAAATAAAGTAAAACCATTGTAAATAAATACGATATTATAATATGCTATGCGCATGTTCATTCATAGTATAACGCATGATAATAAAGTATTCTGGTTATAAGTACAAGAGGGTATTCATTTTGTTTCACAATCAATAGCAAAGTCAATTTCATATTCCTCATCATTGCTAGTTAAGAATGTTGTTTAACGTTGATCCATTTTTTTATCCCATTATTTTTTGGCAACAAAGGCTATTTTACTGTTATAACATCAGCATTTATGTGATCAAATTACATGTAAGACAGTATTCAAACATTTGTAAAGTGTGTTGTAAATGAATGGCTACATAATGCTCTTGTCATGTACTGGGATAGCATGGTATTAATGAGAAGGTGGTATATGATGTCATGGTATGTCATGTATTAATGATGACTTTACTCTCAAGTCATGTATTGGAATAGCAGGGAAGTCATAAGAAGGAGTTATATGATGTTATTGTGTGTTATGTATTAATGATGACATTACACTCGAGGTATGTATTGAAAAACGCGGTCATTCACAATGTCGCTGTGTAGTGACATAATGTGTTATCTTTGTTGATGACACAAAACTGAAGTCATGTATTAAAGTAGAAAGGAAGTCATAAAAATAAGTTATATGATGTCATAGTGTGTTATGTATCAATGGTGACATTACTCTCAAGTGATGTACTGGAAAAAAACGCGGCAGTCAAACAATGATGCAATGTCATAGTGTGTTGATATAACATTCAAGTCATGTATTGTAATAACAGGGTGGTGTGATATAATGTCATGGTGTTATTCGTGAATGATGCAATTAAACGCTAGTCATTTACGGAAATAACAAGTTGGTCATGTGAAACTAATTTGTAGAAAGACGGTAATATTGTGTTAACAAACTTGCACATACTACAGTGTTGCGTATTCAGTAAACGCATGTACAGCGTGTGATCAAATCATGTCGCAAGTATACACATGTTCAGAGCAGTTGTTTATTTAAATGCATGTTTCATCACTTACAACTTGCCTACTCAAACCTTAATATCACGGTGTTGTCTCCCTTTAGGAAACACCATGCGCGTATATGTTGTTCTTTCATTGAAATGATTGCTAAATGGAATGCATGTTTAAGGGGTACACACGTGGTATGGAAGTGATAATGAACTTAAGTATGTATGTAGTACAAAATGAGTAGAACGTGTAAATGGATAAATACCTGTGAGTATAGACATTTTTGTGACAGTTTGCATTTATTAAATGAATATTGGAAGTGGACAAATGAAACGCTTTATGTGGATTCAAGCCTCAAAACACCTAACTATAACGTCAGAGGAAGAACAGGAAATGTACAGTTTTCTCGGTGTCTTGCTTATATTTTAACATTTCCTTAAGTGTGCTCGATTCACATTTCTGTTCAACTAGGCGGAACCGAGGATGGTTTCGAAAGAACAGAGTATACTACTGTGTATATGTGTCCTTTTCACTTACATGGTATGCTAAGTGGCTACATGTACAACAGCGTACCGTGAATATAACAGCCTGTATGTTCGAGTTTAGTCAATCTTATATCTATTTATTTGTTTGCTAAGTGTGATTATGATTGACTGATACTATTATGTGAATGCTATTGAGTATCAGTCATGCATGTACACCAGATATTAAATCATTGAATGTATTGACCATAGTAATATCTAGAACAAATTGTCATATGAATTTGCATTCTAGATCAATCATCATACCATTGTAACAAGTATTATGCGTTGCTTATGTCGTAGTTCACGTTTTCCTTAAAAGCAAATTGGCGACACCTTTAATTTTTCATGCATACACTTTTTCATGCATTGTCAATATTGGTGTGTAAAAAGTTATCGAATAGCATTTCATTAATGATTACAGATGGTAGATACAATTTCATTCATTGTAATCATTCGTTTATGATTGTGAGGAAAACGAAATCAGTAGTTTTCCATTTCTGATTGAGGCTTTACTATTTATCAGTAATGATATTGGCTCATCATAATTGTGACATATATTTATGTATCATGATATGATATATTGCTATGTGTCAATTTCGATAAAAATAAAACTTACAACAGACAAATGACTTGGAATTTTGCATTCTTTTAAATGATTATCTAGGCAAGTATTGATTAGACCAGTAGATGCTCTTGAGAAAATAGCAAGTGAACCAAAATAATAGAATATAATATCATACAGCATCAGTAGAGAAGGATATATGATACATCAACGTCGATATACAAGGACAAAGTATACCACAGCGTTAGGTTACAAGGACAAAGTATACCACGGCGGCAATATACAAGGGAAAACTATACCACAGCGTCAATATACAAGGACAAAATCAACCACAGTGTCAATATACAAGGACATAGTATACCACAGCGTCGATATACAATGACAAAGTTTCCCACAGCGTCAATATGCAAGGACAAATTATACCACAGCGTCAATATAAACAAGGGCAAAGTATACCACAACGCCAATATGCAAGAATAAATTTACCAAAGCGTCTAACTATTAGGGCAACATGTACAACAGCGTCAACATTCAAAGAAAAATTTAACAAAGCGTCAATAAAAAGGGACAAATTGTATCACAGCGTCACTATAAGAACAAAGGTACTGTACCATAGCGTCAATATAAAAGGGCAAAGTGCATCACAGCGTTGGTTCATAGTAAACAAGGACAAAATTTACAAGAAATGGAAAAAACAACCAAGGACAAAAAAAAAAAAAAAAAACCAACCCCACACCATGAACGCATCTAAAGCTAACAAAACGGAGGCGTAACCGTTTGTCTTGAAAAAAAATCGTTTCCTGTACCAAATGTCTGCTGATATATATAGATCACCAAGGATCTTAGACACAGAGACAAAAACTTTAATAACAGTTGAAAATGAAATCCCTCTCAGGGATTTAACGTGGATAATAATACACAATTACAGTTGTATCTCGGTAATACTGATGTTTAAATCATATGATAGGTAGTAAATCAACCATGACAAGTAAACTCAAAAGCAAAAAAAACACCTTGTATAATACTACCAAGGAAAATCAGCAATGGCCAACATTTTGGGGAGTACCAAAATGGTACCGGATATGAACAACACCAACAGTGCAATGATTCTTCAATTTAACAGTACCTCTCGCCTCCTGCTTGAACGAAGTAAAATGTACAACAGCAGTATGTACTGAAAATATTATATTGCATATTCCGAAAGCTCTAGATGACGATAATCTGCTTCGCACCATTTTGTCTGATGCTCCCGATAATATGTTTTAATTACACTGCAGATACAGGCATTAAATACCATTATTTTATCCAGGTTTTACGATGAGATTAAGCTTAAGATTAAGATCAAAGAGAAAAAGACAGTCGCATACAAAATATGTACTTTTGATTGAGAAAATGTGTGCTATTAGAAAATTGTTATAATAAATATTATGTAACAAGGCAGTTTTGATAGTAATTGATATTAAAAGAATGTGTAATGATTTCAAAATTGTTAATGAAACAAAAGCCTTTTCTGATAACGTTCCCATGGGTATTAATTCTGCTAATGAATTTGTCGCTGACATGGTGGGGCAGAGAATGACTGAGTGTAGAATTGAGCTGCGTATTCAATGGCATGTTCCGACGGAGGTGTCTGTAGTTGTCGTGGAAACAATACAAAGGAAAATGAGGACAATGGTTAATCTTTGATGAGGGATACACATTGAAACATTCCTTAAATTGAAATGTATAGAATTCTACGCACCTCTAATGTTATTCACGGAATGTACTTTTCTGAATAAATGATTATTGAATAATTTGGTTAATATTTATCAAAATCGAAATGTTATTTCCATGAAGTATCTTTGTGGTTGGTAAAGGCATAAAAAGGAACAAGATTATTTCGGTTTGTTAGCATTTATCAAATAGGGATAAATATGATACTTTGTACAATGTATAAAAAACTGGGGATTCTTTCAAAAAGTTTGATATATATATACAGTGCACTGTATCTACTAAAATAAGATATGGTCCAATATGATCCAATAAAGTATATCTACTATATATCCGTCTTACATGTAAAAAAATAAAATAAAAAATGTTCCGAATGTTATTCATTTCATATTAAGTTTTAAAAACGAAACATTAGTTATTCAATAAAGCACATTTTTAATATTGAAACAGACAACAAAATAACACAGAGGTGGTAACAAAACCTTAATTCGAACCTAAAATCAATAAAACTAGGGCAAATCTCATATGAGCCTAGGACAGATTTTGATGAAGGCACTTATAAAAGTATAAGAAGTAATATTTCAATTTCTACTCAAGTTGGACTCAATGCAACTACCAAATGTTACCTGTTTCATTTGCCCATGAATTTGACCAGATTAACATTGCCTGTGCGTATGAATACATATTTTGAGTTTATGCAAAGGGAGATAACTATTGACATTTTGTTAGCACAACTTGTACAGAAGAAGATACCACTGGTATGGGATTCATACCATTTCCAAAAAACAATGGAAATAATGTACATAATATTTCAAAAATATTAAAAAAGAAACTTTGTGGCATTATAGTCATTTTTAGTCAGTTCATTAAATTAGTTTCAATACCAACTCAATTCATCACCCCATGAAATCGACCAAAGCAAGATTCAATCCTTAATAAGACCAGATGTTCCGGAAGGGTAAGCTTCGCCTACCTCTTTGACGACACCAGCCATGAAAATCTAGGGCAAATACTAGTCAGGTAAAATCCTTAAAGCGAGAACCAGTGTAATGAAAACGTAACTATAAGACAAATAAATGTACATAATGAAAACATCGACGTTCATATTTCATAAAAAAAAATAAAAAAAATATTACGATGCGATCATGATGGTGATCATAAAGTTATCCCATACTCTTCATTAGCATGCTTCTTTCAAAACCCTTCGGTGTAAGTTTGTCCATTAGCAGTCAAAAGCCATACTTTTCAAAGACAGCTTTCGAATACCGAGTTAAACCATTGAAACAACGTAGGTTGGGAGGCTGGGATGTTACCATCAGGAAACGGGGAAAAGAGGAATATCGAAACCGTGCCGCTTATCGTACAGTTTACTAAAGTGTGTCGTCCCATTCGTTGTGATGAAAAGGGAGATCTCGAAAAAGGCTGAAGTGTCCTTGATATCTAGTAAAGGCAGGTATATATGATCGTTTCAATGAATGAAAGAAGTTTCATCACATCATATTTCTAGCGCTAATTGTTTTGTTATCCTCAAGAGCGTGCCTTGTTGTTTTGTTGTACCTACCGTGGTCATCGCTTTGAGGGCATGCCATTATTTGAATTTGCATGGTGGCTGTGTTAAAGGAAAAGGTAGCGCTTACCTTACCGGAATACTTGATCCTATTCCAATTTGCTGTTTTTGCTTTCATTTTTGTATTCCTTTTTACTTTTCGATAGCAATAAGGGCAACCGTATAAGTTCTTGTTACATTTATCATATATCATGAAATTAAATAATTATTCACGCAACCTTTAGCTTCAGATCTATTTGCTTTTTTAGAAGTGGTTGTCACCGGCCAATGTGCAAAACAAACAGTATTATTCCTAGTATTCAACACATATATAGTACAATACACCTTTGCGTTCTTCAAGTAAGCAGTCGTCATTCTGAACTATTGATTACAATGATATCACTGATAATAATGCGCCCAACATTAAGCCGTTTGACACCTCTGCAATCCATCTCAGACAGCACAAGCTCTGTCAGGGAATCTTAGCAATATTTCTCTTCCCAATATCTTTTCAAATATAGAGTAGTTACTTACATTGTATTCATCGTCACATACGCATCTTTGTCTTATTCTAAATCATAAAGTTTCTTGGTAGCGAATAAAAAATGTCTTCAAGAGAAAAACGTTAGACTAGTCTTAAGTAGACCGTAAAACATTAACTAAGCAGTATGTATCTTTTATTTGTCTTCGGATTATGAAGACATATTGTGGGAATATCGATCTTCTAGAATAAGTTTATTTTGAAACTATTAGAACTATCGCTGATCTTCGCTCTGGAACATCACGCAATACATTTAATAGTAAACTTGGTTAGGAAACACTAACGCTAACGGCATATACTATACATACATATACAACAATATATAGCCTGCCACCGCAATATTCACAATACGGCAGAACTCCTTTTAAAAACAACCTACATATTAATACGTAACCAAACTTCCTTCTGTACGACGGACAAGCCATTATAATCCAGCTACATGGGGAACAAATAATTGTTTCGATAGTTGTATCCTTTTATGTGCGTATTATTAATAATATGGATGATATTTTGCTTAGACTTATGTTGCTTTGACCATTCTTAAGCTCATAATGAAGAAACTACACGTAATAGTGAACTTTCCTCACTAAAAATTTAAACTTTGGGTGACAAAATCGCTCAAATATCGTTCTCTCTTAGAAATCTTTGCCGTTAGTTGAATCATGATTTACGCAATTTTTAATAGACAGGCATTTGTTGGATCGTTCATTTTTTTAGTATGTGAAATTGTGACACATTATTGTCTTAATTGTCTATTGTACAATGAACAAAAACGGGACCTTCTTACTGCCTTATTTACAATTATATTGATATACAAACTTTTCTACAATGCTGTCTTCTCTGACATTGAAATATAAAGAGAATTATTTCAAGCGATGTTCATCATTTTATAGTGGAAACTTGACGTTTTCAACTTTATATGTTGTGTATAATAAGGTATCTGAATCATGAAAGTCATGTTACATGTATGCATGAGGTGACCTAATTGAGAACTTAATCAATTTTACCACCATTATCTATCTGCAGTAAGGCTGAATGAAGAATGAGTCCCTGTATTGGAACGTGTGTCTTTAGTTTTGTTATCTATCTTAAAACAATATATAGTCTAATGGAGTTTATAGTCTAAATTAACGACATCCTTATATTACAGTTGCAACTGGGCTTCAATGGGAATGTTTTTAATGGTAAATATTCATTGCGCTCATCAAAAGTTCGAATGTCGAGATGTGTGAGTTATGCATTTGAGTTTGTTTACATATGGTAGTTATCTCCTATTTCGTTGTATTTTTCACTTCATTGTAAATATCAAAATAATTGTTTATGAATTGTTATAAAATTTATCTTATCAGCTGAATAGCTGAATATTGTAGCTGTATCGCTGATGATATCAGAGTTATTTCCCTTTTTCTTTTCGCATAAGTATTTACAAAATGAAATCAATAGATACTTTAACTAAACAATAAAAAATCGCTGGATGATATGGTAAACTGATATAAAATACTGATTTATTTCAAGTTTAAATTGCTATTGTAAGTTCATACAATACAGTTCAATTATGATGTTTATAATGGAAAGCATCATTAAGTCAGAAGACAGAAAATATTTTAACACCAAGAAATTTCAAACTGCCTTGTTTTCTTGATAATAGTTAATATATGTCTTTAATAGAGAAGATATGACTAAGAAACATAACTAAGATCCTTCAGGGATATATTCCTATATTCCATGCAATACGCGGTATGCTTTGAACATTTCCATCTGATGAATCATCCCACAATATATCACAACATCCACACTGAAGTCAACGCGAGTTCGGAGGAAGGGGGATAACTGTGATGGTCTTGTGTAGATCATGATACATCAGTGTATAGTCTACTGAAAGTTAAGTTAGATTTTCATACATATCCTCTCGATAATCCATCAATATCACTCAATTAATGAACAAACTAAACGTTTTGTTACGATGGAGGAAAAGCAAGGTGCTGTACCAGGCTGTCTTCTCGGAGACAGCTCAGCAAAATTATTTTAAATTGTGCATGTGTGTTCTACCAAGTGTATCCGCTATTCAGTTCTCCTCTTTTTAAATGAAGCTTGATGGTCTTTCCTATCACTTTCTGAATTTCTTTTCATTAAAACCCCAGAAGTAACCATTAAATATTTAATTGAGTTTATATAATTACATTCTTTGTTATACATGTACTTACCTATTTATAAAATGACATTCTTTTGGTATACTGACCTATTTATAAAATGACATTCTTTTGATATACTGACCTATTTATAAAATGACATTCTTTTGGTTTACTGACCTATTTATAAAAGGACATTCTTTTGGTAAACTGACCTTTTTATAAAGTGACATTCTTTTGATATACTGACCTTTTTATAAAAGGACATTCTTTTGGTAAACTGACCTATTTATATAGTGACTATCTTTTGATATGCTGGCATATTACATGTTATATCTTCATGTGTGCAAGTAAATATAAGTTATGTATGTATGTAGGTGGGTAGGTATGTACGTACATGTACGTATGTGTGTATGTATGTATGTATGATAGATATATGTGTTTATGATATGTGTGGGGATGCATACATGCAAGTTTGTGTGCGATCATATGTAAAAAGAAATAGCTGAGTTGCTAACATAATAATAGATCAATTGACTTCTGATTTATTATCTTATGACGTCTTTGAATAAGATTCTTAATCAATGACCTTTGTATTCATATAATAACATACATCATATGTAAAGTAAGTCATGTGGATGGTCCTTCCCGATGCAAACAGTCTAGTAGGAAAGGATATACCAGGAGGTCAAGAATGAACAGGAGAATGACATATTAAGGCACGGGATGTGACGAACAATTGATCAGCAATAGTGTATGGAATGTGAACAGTCTATCACAACGATTGTCTGCGTAGGGAAAAAACATCCACATGATTATAATTATCATAGAGTATATTTTATATTAGCATTATAATGCAGCTTGTTTATTTAGATCTTACGTATATGCATATATATATGCATTTGTTGAAACAGTATGAAAATCAATCATAAAGTGTATTAACGATGTCGCAACAGAAGGATTTTTCTTGACCACGATACACTGATTTTATGAATATAACGTTTTTTGTACATGTACCATATTTTATACTGCATTTCCCCCACTCTCTTCTTACTTCACCTGTAATTTATTCACGTCACTATCCCTAAGCTATAGTTGATAATGTTGGTTACGATGAAAGGCAACAGATTTATATTAGTGTATTAACACTTGTTTCTGTCTCCAATTCATTTATGTTTAATCATATTTGTATTACATGTTATGTTATGTGAAAAAAACAAAGTTTAAACTAATATCGCATTTATACAATGACATTCTTTGGTACACGGGCCTGTTTATAAAGAGACATTTTTAACCTGTCTTTCTTGATATACATATACTGTCCTACATTGTATTCATAAAGGGATATTCTTTCAGTAAACTGACATACACTAAATAAAAATCGTTATTCTGGTTTGTTTATATAAGATTTACAATGACATTTTTTCGTTATACTGGTACATTTGTATGTTTATAAAATAACATTGTTATATGTTTGATTTTAATTCTATTCAAAGTTACTCTTCTGTTATACGTGCGTGTTGTTCACGCTATTACATATATCATTGTGTATAAATATACAGCATTTGATATAGCGCCCTATCTAGCAAACATAAGCCACTCTAAAGCGCTTTACAGTACATATATATACAATTTATACAATTAGCTGTACATTAATCAATACAATTTTTGCGGAATTCGCAGGAGCTGCCTTAACAGGCGCTAACTACTAGTCCTATGTCACCTGGCTTAATATCTCCCTATGTGTGTATGCCTGCGTATGTGCTGGAGATGTATTGTGTATGCTAGCTATGCATTTAAAATTTGTGAAATGAGAAGAAAACAATTCATTATATCAGTTATTATCTTTCATTTATTCAAATAAAACGTTGCGACGAAACAAAAATGTGCAATAATAATAACAAAAACCCAAGGCAACTGTACAATGTTCCTTACGACACTGTTATACATATCATACTTACAGTAGAAAAGCGCACATAGAATTGATTTGGCACAATATACAACGTAGCACTAAGTGCTTGTAATGAATCAATACTGATGAGGTGAAGCATAAACGATTATATCATACATATTAACAGGTCAGATCTAGTCGTTATCAATAACAGATATATGAACAGATCAGATCAAGTCTTTATGGAAATAGAAAGGTGTCTAAACGTAATCTAAACAAAGTTATAGTCAAGGTATGCTGTTCCAAAGCTCATTTTGAATATCTTACGAAATTTTTCCTGAGCGATGCCAAATTCGTTTGAAGTGTATTTTTATGTTTAGTTGTATGCATCCTCGCAATTGCAGGGTTTAGCCCAATTACGCTCTCTACATCACTGAAATTTGTCATGACGAAATCGAAGGCTCTGAACACGCCACTTTGTGGATAATACAATTAGACATGTTTGATCCTTTGATGTACATCAAAATAATCACGCGGTACGGTCGTAGTAAAATTGACCTGCTTTGAAGTCTGGTGTCGCTGATTTGTAATCTTTAACTGCCAGGTATCAGCGTAATGACTTGTCATTTTTTCACCTGAAACCAACCAAATAGGTTACCGCATGCCTTCCATTTTACCCTGCCATATTCCAGGCGAGCCGAGAACGTAAGGGAGCGTTACGTAACCGCTGGAATTTCAAGGATTATTTCTATGAGTTCCATAGACAATTACTTTCTGAAAGAAATTTACAGATAATTCAGTTAAATTGACATATCTAAGATAAATTAGTTGAAGTACAAAACTACATATGTGTGTACAGACAATATATCGTACCTGTTGTCTGGTAATTGTAGAGATAACGATATATCACCGGCTGATTGTGTCAATCACTGGAAGACAGAAATAGAACTCCTCAATTCATATAGTATTAGAAACAATTGTCTTTGCATGTTCTGTATTACTTTTGAATATAATTGTACAGTTATGTTTACATTTAGTTGATATTGTTATGTTTGTAGGCCTTTATAAAAAGATTCATTAATTTTTATTTATTGAATTGTTGTTTCGAAATCAAAGACTGGAAACATCTAACCTAAGAAGATTCCTAAACGATGTGTACTTTTTACGTATTGGAAGAGGTTATTTTGTTATTATTAATCGAATAAGTTATGAAAATTGAAAAATGCTGTTCACTCCATATATTTATATTCAAAATTAAGTTATTCTTATTATAAGTATTTCCTTAAATTTTCGATGTTGAAGAGATTTTGAAGAGCAAACGAGATTCCTGGAACAGCCTTAAGTAAAAAAGAAAGTTTGTTTATAACACTCGTGTGACGTTATTCGAGAAAATGTAAATACATTATTGACAGTAACAAAAAAGATGGTTATCTTGTTCCCGTAAAAATATGGAATAAGCTGTGAAATTGTCAAGATATTTGAAAACAAGATATGCCATACAAGTGATTTTCTTTGTTATTTTTCTTGTAGGTCCGAGACGTTACGTAGGTACACATGTTATTCAACTGTTATCACAAAATTACAAATCTACATATTATGGAGTGCATTTTCATTATATTTAGCGTTTGATTAATCTCAACAATATAAATACAAGCATGTCAACAAAACACCAATTGAACTTCTCCCACACAGCAATTGATAATCACTTTTCAGTTCATTGCAAAACAGAGAGCCCTTTCAGATAGAAAGACAGAAATGATTTTTTCAGAACAGAATCAAATTCCGCTTTCTTCTGGTCTTACACGCTAATACCGAACTAACTGGATATAAATACATTAGTATCTAAGCACTAACTAATCAAAATGCATTGGCACATATGTTATACCAGATGACATTTCATATTTAATGTAGGTAAGCATTTGTAATGAAAGAACCCCGATATATAAAGTAGATTTCCATAGTAGTGTACAAGGGACTAGATTTTTGAAATATCGATGATGGACAGTATGCCAACCAAATAGGATAATTCGCCGTTATATTTAAATGAGACAAATGATGGCAAACAAATAAAACGATGGCGTTACACGTTCATTTGTCATTAATGATTTTTTTTATAAATGTACGAGGAATTGCACATACAATCGACTAAAACATCCGTTGTTTAGGTTTGAAGACGTGTATAACTAACAGTACATTTATGTTAGTACAGCTCACTATTATTTTGTCTGTAGCTACCAATTCCGTGTTTGCGTACTGCAGAGTTATCTTCTCTTATGAGCAGGTATTGATTGTTACGTCATTTGATTGTGAGAGTAACGTCATAATTTTTTGAGAAAACGACGTAATTTTCTCACTAAAACCAATGACGTAACGTTCAATACCTGCTCACAAGAGAAGATAACTCTGCAATACGCAAACACGGAATAGCAGTGATATGTACTCTACATGTACACGATGAAGATTAATAATGATCTGATTATCATATCATTGCACTTTACAATACATGTACAAGCTGTGAGAAATAATAAATAGAGGGGACTTTACTCATTGACATAATTAATTGACCAGCAGAGCAGCTGGTTACCATGGCAGTCACGCGCGTATTGTAGAATAGAAACTAGACAAAAGTCACAACCCAGGAAATATAAGGTGTGATTAACATCATCTTTTGGGTTAGCAAAAGAATATACAGCATGGTCAAGTGATTCTGTCGACAAAGATATGCCGAGTATCATATGGTACATGAATGAATGAATGAAAGTGGATGACTAGTTGTTCACGTAACCCTGTTCACGAGAAACATCCGGTTATAAAATGGATTATCATCGATAAAGTATATCGTCATCTCACAAATCATAAATATTTTTTTCTGAAGCAGATGTGACCGTCAATATGAATTATCCACAATGCAATGGTACCATCGAACATGTTCTGCGCTTCGTACTAACATTATAACCGTCAAATCGATGGCGCTATTCACAACACGTAAAAACGTACTTGATATCACATAATGTTATGATAATAATTAGTGTTTTGACGATTGACAACCACTGACCAATTCATGGTAAATATGCAAGTGTTTTCGTTCTCTTCATTAGGCATAGGTCCATGAGAAAATTGGCATTTGAGTCGGTACTTTACGAGGTTGAAAAGACGGAGGAAAAATCGTCAGAATCCGTGAATTTGACTGCCCTAATCTCTGTCCGCGGCTCTTTCACAGGTTCATCCCGAGCTCAGAGATCTAGAGGAGTTTATTGCGGGTACACTACTGTATCGTAGATTTTGTGAATTCTTACTTTAGTCATATAAAAGTAACATATGGAATAACAAGAAGCAGAAACGTCCAACTCTGGTACCGGAATGTCGAGCAACTGTTATTCTGGTCTGAAAAATGAAATAGAAAACGTTCAAATTAAACTCTAATTTGAATAAAACCATCAACAACGAAATGTCCTCTGTCTTATTAACATCGACCAAAAAATAGTACATCTTTGACACAAAGAACGATACTGTATAATCAACCAGAATACGTCTGTTTGACACATTATAGTGATCACACGATACATGTAAATAATTATATCGACGTAATGTTTTAATAACTAACTTCGGAAACTGTATATGGTCGGCTTCTGGAGAAAATTTTGCCTGGCAAGCAACCCCTAACCCCCCTCCCGAAACAAAATCGTCTTTTCTAAGTTTTTCACGCTGGCAAACAACTTAAGATGGTCCATATAGCGTATATCCCACTTTTCAACAACACACTTGGTCATAAAATTTATAGTGAAAATATCGTGTTAGAATTGACTGATCAGGCATATAATATTTGAAAAGATAAGCAATACAGTTAAGTGAAATTAATGCATCACATGTATGTGTTTCATACCTAAAACAAAAGTGAAATACTTCTTGCACAATTATATCATTTAACTATGATTTGCATTCCAAAAACCAAACACATCAAGAAAAATCTTGATTAAACTGAAGTAGTAAAGTAAGAATTGCGTAAGTTACAACACGCAGACGGGAAAACGATAACAATCTATGTTTAAGACAATATAAGGAGCGTGATGATGAAATCAAATATAACTACATAATATCAGTTGATTACAAAAAAAATAGTGAATACATGTTACAGTACTTTCAGTTGTGTGGTACAATAAATAAATAATTTACTTTTGTATGAGTATGTATAAATTACCTGGGTTAAAACTCCTATTGTTTGCTACTCGTTGAAACAGTAAATATAAGATCAAATAGAAAGTTATATAGATAAGATACGTACATGTTCACTGCTTCGCAATGTTCAAGATGTATTTTGAAATACATTATCATCCCTCAACATCAACATATCATTTAAACATTTTTTTTATGATTTATCAAATCTTATTGGACACATTATATATACCAAATAATGCAAGACGTATTGAGATTACACAATTCGAAGACAGATAAAGTATAACCCTGTACAGGACTCACGGAAAACAGATTTTGAAGAAAATGGTGTCTTTGCCATGACCTCAAATGTTCATGCATCAAATTATTTATTAAAAAAATAGCATCCCTACAAAATTGCAGCTTATTTTTTACCTTTCGAACCACATTAGCTTGTGTTAGTAACAGATAATATAGTAAATCAATAAAAAGTGTCAATGCTTTGATGTACACTACCTTCTTTTCCCGGTGGATTTAAGGTGTAGGCAGGTCCGTCTGGCGAATCTGTATTTGGCATCACAATACCGCCACTACTCGACGTTGTACTGGTTAGGTTCGGGTCCGGTGTAACAGTGGAAGTAGTCCCCCGTGTCGTACTGGTAGTAAAATTAACTGGTGTCGTTGTAGGCTTGGATTCCAGCGCCAACGGCGTAGTTACCTTCAATTCTGAAATCAGTAGCCATCCAATTTTGTATACTTAAGTATAGACGGGCATAGAGGTATCAAAAACGGCGTTGCTTTGTATGTAAAAATAACCTTAATTTCCTATCAATTTGAAAATGAAATGTGCTAAATCATGATATGTTTAAGGAAAATAATGTATATACTGAACGCATTAATGGTCAGAAAACTAATTTTATAGATATAAAATGAAGATATTTAATAAGAAATAAATCTGGTTGGTGGTTGAAATGAACGATAATCTAAGATATTTAAACCCATCTATGTAATGATATATGAATCAAGAATTACCTGTTAAAAGTGTTGTCTTATTAGCAGACCCAAGTACGTTACTGGCAAAACACGTGTAAACACCAAAGTCACTGGGGCTCAGGTCCCTTATCTCTAGACTTAACAGTATCTTATTTTCCTCTCTCTGGTACACGAACGGCTCATATTTCCACGTCCTCTCCTCGATATCAACACCATTGTACCGCCAGACGGCGACCTCCATTGGGAACCCTGTGATTCTGCATTCTATGGCAGTGCTTTTGCCAACTTTCTGACTTAGTGTTTCAAGTCCGATATCAATTTCTGGGGCAACTGGCAGAAGTAAAAAGGAGAATGATGTTGTTAGAAATGTATGCCAGTGCATTGATACATGTGGTTCGGTAAGGTTAAACAGTTTATTTGCCTTTTAATAAGTATTAGTACCGGTACATTAGTGTAATGACAATTCAGCAATAACTGATTCATCGTTGATATCTGAAAATATCAAGTAGTTGAATATTCATAGAACTAGTCAACATTCACTACGTGACATGAGGAATGAGTTAAATATTGTAACACTATACCATTACTCGTTAAAGTTATCTAATCTACATTGTAACCTTCTTCTATGTACTATGTTGGGAAATCTGAAATCTGTTATTGAATGTAAATCTACATTGAGTAGACGTCACGAGTATAATTCTATATATATATACAAAAAATACTAAAATCGACAAAATGCAAATAAATAATAAAAAAAACCTGTGTTTTTAACAAAAGAAGACGCTATATTTTGCACAAACGTTTTCCCTGTATTAGATCTTCAGGTGCAGATCAGGTGACTATCTAATACAATGAATATGTTTGTACAAAACGTGATACGTTCAGTTGGGTAATATAATAGACACTTACATATCGATACACATTGACCACAATGGATCAGGAAATCAAATGTCAGTAACAATACACATTATCTAAGCACATATTTGATAAAGTCATATACAAAATAGGCTTCGTGTGTTGAACGTTACTGTGGCGGAAACTTACATTGTACATCAACTTTGATAGAAATCGTATCTGATGGTTCGACGTCATTGCGCGCGACACATTCGTAGATTCCCGCCTCGTCACGTGTGATGTTAGATATCAACAGCTGATCTTTGTTTCCTGTTCCCAAATCTGAAATGTACAATTAATGCATTGCTACACAAAAAGTAAATCTAGATTACCAGAAAGCCCAATAGCTCCCAAACAAAACAAAAGTAGTCTTACATTACTCGCCAAAACAAATGAATATAAGTGGTCCTATGTTGACGGTCTGACACAGTTTACAAAATTTACTAGCTTAGAAAATATGTTGTAGTCACACATAATGTTAAAGAACGTTTAAAATGATTTTTTCCTTTTTTAAAAATGTATTTCCACATTAAGTTTCGGAAATATTAAATATTAATCCTACATCTACCATTGACAAGAACAACTAAGAGCCAAATAGCTTAACGGAATATAAAATTGTTTACTTCGTTCGATTTTCTCTATCAACTTATTAAGGTAGGTGCTTCATATCTTCGTATATCAAGCGTATTTCAAGCAATCTGAACGCATAGATTTTTAATCAATGTAAGTAGGCCCTACGTTACAATATCAAAAATGTAATACTAATCCATACCAATAATGTTATATACCTTTTATGACTAACATATCATTGACGTTAAAATCAATGGAAAATTATTTGTAGTATTGAAAGAAGAGTACATTATTTCACCAAAAAATGTGTTACTGTACAATGTAATCAATTTCTAATTTATCATTAACCTGACATACTTTACCAAAAATGCTGTCTGAACCCTAGAAAAATTGGAAAAAATGACGTCCTATCATCCGGAACATTTTTGGTTGCACATCACTTTAATGGAACCAGAAAGATGATAATATTTTAATGTAGCAAATGGAACACCAACTACTGTATTACCTTTTGCTTAATGAGTTGATAGCATTGTTCTGTTCATTGAAACTGAATCGTTATAATCGGACTTAAATTCGCTAAACTTGAGACACATTAGTTTGTCTGTGTTTTGCCTAACGTCCTAGTCATGTCAGACCAGACTCGTACCTTTTTAATTTACTTATGATGTCGAGGGCAATATTGAAAATATGTATGTATAGATATAATTAGTATCGCAATGCCTTGTCGGAGGAGTGATTGAAGCTAAATGAATCTATAGATATCGCCTAGACGATGAGTTTGCCTGAAATCCTTCCATATATCACAAAGAAGACTTGTCCAAGACGACGTCTGTTGCATTTTAAAGTTCGAGTCCGTCTGAAGTAGCCATATAACTTATGGAACTAGATCTATTGGTTGTGTCGATGCCAGCAAAGCGCACAGCATGATTCAGTACCGAGAGATTACCAGCTCCTAAGTAAGTTAAAGAAGCCTGAGCGATTAATCTTCTCGGATTGAATGTGCACGGCTAGCAGTAATGGTATCCAAAACGGTAAACATACGCCGTGACGGTAATTCGTCTTCCAAATGAGAATTCAAGAGCTATCCATAATGTTTAAATGTCAAACTAGGTGACATTAGTCGTTTACTTCAGCTTCAATGTTGGTTTAAGATAAGCTTCAAGCCACCATAGGTCTTTGAAGATTTAATGTGTATTTAGTTCAGTTTTGAAGTGGTTCTTCATTCGCATTAGATATTCGAAATACAAATTACAGCAGACTGGTAATAATTTCAAACGAAAAATTCAAAATAAGGAATCCATTGATTTCTTATCGTTTGTTGCAAACTATGACCTATTAATGTTCATAGTGGTCCGTTTACTATGCATCATCCGTATTTATATAGATGTAAGTACGGTAACCGTTTTCATCACAATACTAGGAGGATCGATCTTCCCTATCAGCTAAAACATGACTCCAATATATCTCCGTTTTGAGCCGGAAAATTGGCAATATCAGTCAATGTTAAAAGTAGGCTTCTTTAAAATTAAAAGTTCAGCGTGATCAATGCTAGGATTCACACACTTTTGCCATCTATTTATAGTTCGTTTCGTATATGTAGCTGAAGCGAAACAAGACCTGATCGAAGAGTGACAGCAAGTAAAATATCGACACATGGGAACCCAGTGCAGCTTAAATCTACAGACAAACGTTATCATTTATCTAAAATCGGTGTTATTGACCATTTATATAAAACAACACGGTAATACCAAGGTGTTAACAAAACCGTTATACCAACCTAGATTTGACGAGACTACGTAATGTAGGGCAAAAGATGAAGAATTGGACGATTTACTGGGAGGCCTTTGAAAAGTACACGGAACATAAATATGAATGGTACGGGAAAGTCAGCATCTTCTGATTCATCGACAATACTAACTAAGTAAATTTAGGAGTGACATCAAGACCACAAAACACACTACTAAGCATAACAAGTAGAACATGCTGTGTTATGGAGATAAAGGTGAGTGGGACCAATCACCTAAACACACAATAACAAACTTATTGTTCTCAATTCAAGAGCTGGTTCTCCTCCTTGGAAATTGTTTAAAGTAAACAGAAAAATACATTTAACTTTAATCTTCATGACGTACATGTAGCGTACATAATTCATTTCATCTTACGTGTTTTAGCATTCGGCGTGTCCTTTTGTTTTCGGTACCACGTGATGTCTGGAAGCGGAACACCGGTAGCATTACACACCAGGTCAAGGTCCGAACCCTCCCGAACTACCATATCCCTGCTGGAGTACTCCGTCAAAATTTTTGGCGATACTGAAACAAATTTGATCAATATGCCATTTATAGTTATAACTTATAAAATGATATCAAAACAGCAATATTGCATGTTTAATTATTCATTCTTGTTGTTTAATTAGATTTCTTTTCTATGCATCAGTCACATTATCAGTGGCAAATAGCATTTTGTGGTGTGCGAATGGTCCTAGTCGGTCATTAATGGTAAACTAGAGTTACCGCCCTTGTTCACGGTTGCACTAGACGAGCAAGGACAAGCAGAATTCCAGTCGGGTAATCTTGAGCATCCATATAAACTGATGTTAAAATAGTGATGCACCGCGGCTTGTTAATGGTCCAGACATATTGTGGAACAGTGTAATTCGTTTATTTATATATAACGGGAAGAACAACAGCTGCAAACGCGTCATATCATGGCGGCGGACCTCGCTGAAAATTCGATAATTCCAAATTAAGCCTATAAGTTACTGTTTTTTTCTTAGATCGCCAGCCTAATTTTCGTCGTGAAAACAATTGGAAATGCTGTCACGGTGTTAAATTGAAAGTTTTTGGATTTCGATATCCACGTCTTTTCATAACCTCGTTAAGAAAGGATATTGCTGCTCGATCTGTCAGCAAATCGTTCTAAAATAAAACTGATCGTATCGGTGTAGATCTGGTCTCTAGTTTGATTTACATATATTTGAATTCACGAGAATATCAGCTCATTATTTGATTTTTTTTTTATACATTAGGTATACATGTACATATATATATTGAAATATCACAACAGCCCGTAAATTGTCAAGAAAGATATTTCTTTTTATCTATAATTTAATGCTTAATGACCAACCCATAATAATGTTTTTTTTTATGATGAGCAAGGAAAGAATATTCATCATACATGTAACCTCTATCAATTAATAAATAGGATAGAAACGAGGCATTAGTTTCTTGACCTGCCTCTGCAAGGGAATACGAAATTTGCTCTTACCTAAAATACGACACAATTTTCGGTGATGACTATTAACAACTATTTCATGAAGGCCTGTCATTTTTTTTTTTTTTTAATATGAAAAGTTACTATGCAAAAGCAACATGTACACATCACACGAAAAGTCAAGGTCAACGGAGCTCCGCCTACGTGTAAGCTGTTTGGTGAAAACGAGGTAAGGAATTAGAATATAGCAGTTTCTAATGTAACGGCGAATTTAGTGAAAAAATCGATGTGTTATAGTCGAAGACTGTTTTGTAACATGTACATTGTCGAGACAAAATATTTTAAAAAAATCAAATGTCTAAGTCCTTTTTTATTCTATTTCGTCCGTTATCTAAAGGGCGTAACGATGTCATTTAATCTAGAATGCTGAAACACTTTATTTCGCCACTTGATGCAATCAAACACCAATTAACGTTGTCAGCGATAGGGGTTTAGACTAGAGGGTTGTGGTTATTTGGCATGTAATCAAATCGAGTTATTAGCTGATTCCGCAGTACGGCATTCTACATACACTATTTAATACTGTACGTGTATCACTGATAGAGAACTCCCAAAGGTTTCATCACAGCTGGGATTTATGGCTTTTGTGTTTTAAGCAAATACGATAAATCGTTAATGATAGTTACCTTTTACTGTTTGATAAAGACATTCTTTAGACGTATCAAAATTGATTTCTTATATTAAAAACAGAAGTGCCTATCTTGCAATTAATTCATTTAATTAGTTTGTTGGCTCTGACGAAACTTGTTGATTTTATGTCAGTAAGATTGCTGTTATGGGTAACAGAAACTAACAGCACTGAACAGGATTTGTTTCTGTGGTAAAGATCATCTGTTAGAAAATATTTATTGTCGCGAAAATGTCAATAACACCGTAATACGTATAGGAAGGTGTCAAAGATACCATAACGAAGGTTCAATATAGAATTGCAAAACCCCAAACAACCCAGGTGGAGTATAAAATGGTCTGGGGTGGATGTTGCGGTATCTGTGCTGTAGCATTCACGTGAGGTGGCACTATAAATGATACTATTGGAAGCATGGTTCCACTACAAACAGAACACAATTCATCTCCAGCACACACGCAGGCATCCACACATAGGGAGATATTAGCCAGGTGGCATAGGACTAGAAGTTAGCTCCTGAGGAGGCAGCTCGTGTGAATTCCTCAAATTGTATTGATTGGATAAAATTGTATATCTATGTACTGTAAAGAGCTTTAGAGTGGCTTAATTTAACTAGATAGGGCATTATATCAAATGTTGTTTGTTATTATAGTTATATATTAAAACCGAACTGTAATGTCAATAGTCAAACAGACAAAGATGCAAGAGGTAAACACTTATACAACATGGGACTCGTCACGATATGTCCAGCTGAACATGATAGGATTACTTACGTAATACATTAAGCGTTGCCACCTTGATCTGTACCGGGCTGGTCGCCAGTTTACACTTGTAGTCCCCCCGATCGCTGTACTTGACCTGCTCAATTCGCAGGTTCCAATCGTCCTCGTACGGACTGCGCAGACTTATTCTTTTGTCTGACGTTCTCGTGATTTCGTTCATCGTCAATAGATTGCCTGACGGACCGATCCATAGTACCTGTTTAAACAAAGAGAAATATTTACTTATACATCGCAAAAGACATGCGAAAAAATTGTAATATTGATTGCAAAGAACATGTGCATTGGAGCGCCTTTCTTTTGTTCGATTGAAGGAGAACCTATAGTTGATGACTGATTAATGTTTAAAATTAGCCCCACCCCGGTTCTCTTCAAAAAATGTATCAGGTAAAATGATTTATATTCTCCATAGACACTTGAAAACATAATTCTTATATTAATATTCAAGAAATGAAGGTAAAATATTTGTCTTTATTCGGTCATTTCAATATGACATAAAAGATTCAATCCTTCTTGAGGAACTCTTGTATTGTAACTTTTGCAATAATTGAAAAGAAAAGAAAAGTAAAAATAACAACACAGCGTCAATGCCAAAATAAGAACGTAAAGTCAATAAGTATAGGAAACTACAAGATCTAAATAAGCACGAAAAACAAAAGAAAAGCACCATGTCCCTATACAAAGACGAAAGTAGAACCAGGCCCAGTTTCCTGCTACGAATGTGGAACCCGGCATCATTTTTTTTGGTCAAATACAGGACATTATATAGATTGCACAAAAGCTATTGCACAGTGGACATGACTTTTCATCGTTTTAAACCAGGTCATGTTGACCATAAAATGTATTTAACAAAGCTTGAAGCTTTTCAGATAGAAAATGTAGGCTGATTAAGTGACACATCGCCCTGAGAACCTGATAATTAGAGCTTCACCACAGGATCTGGAGTAATGAATCAACTTCATCACCAAGGGAGGGAGGGATGTTACGACAGAGGAGAAGAAATTATCATAAAATTAGGAGACTCAAATTTGCCATATGGTACACAATGTAGTCATCATTATCATTCTGTAGGTAAATGTCAAAATACAAAATGCTGAAGAATTATGTCGAAACATTTGTTTTTCCTGATCTAACGAAATGTGTCATACACGAAACTGCATCGGTGACCCTGATATTTCTAACTTGAAGCAATATTATCTTTTTTTACAAGATGATCATGGACTCCGGTTCGCACTTGTTATCTTAAGTGTGTTTTCCTAGTGTGAAGGCAAGTGAATTGTTTTTCAAGTGCAGTATCTTGTTTGCCGTCATCCTTTAGTACTGAACGTATACTTGAATGGACTGGGGCGGAAACGTGTTTGCCTTACATACATCCAGGTCGTCATAGACTTACCGTCATGATGATCCAATTATTTTGTGTTTGATATTGCTGTACTAGTTTGTTTTATATTAAGTACGTATTTTCCATTATGTTTTTTTGCAGATCCATACCTAGGTAAACGGGTGCATGTATCCGAGTCTATATATGGTGTAACTGAGTTCAGATTTTGTTAATTCTTCACAAAAGAATCTTAACTCAGTTATACCATATATAGACTCAGATATACATGTACCAAACATAAACTTACTCATAAACCCCATCCAACACACTCCTTCCACAAAGAACGAAAACTCTGTTCTATTTGCATCTTTTCTGCTTTTCGTTACCGTTATACTTTAGAAACCTTATTTGAAAAACCTATATGAATAACTTTTGATATGACATTTTACCTTATTACCATTGTACGATACATCTTCTGTAAAATCAAGGATTTTTTTCTTAGTATGTTAAGCAATACGTTTTATCTTTGTTTTTACTAACGATTCAGTGAAATAATGTACCGATGTCCATGTTCTATATCGGGTTGCACGTAATTCGTGTCAGCTATAATCGGTCCTAGTGGTAAAATACGGTTGCGCGTTGTTAGACATTTTTTTTTTTTGATTTTACGATAGCATCACGAATTGTAGGGATGTACACTTTTGCAAAACCCATTATTGAGGTACATAAACGCTATATAAATTAATTTCCGTTAGTTCAAAAACGATTGCTTAAATGAATATAACAATAATGTTTCAACTGAGACAATGCAGTGACTACAATGTTTTTACCCAATGACAATGGATTTTATATATCACCTAATGCTTACAAGGGAAAGTATACTCAACCGGGGTGTTTTATGTATCATATGTTATTGTGAGAAATATAAGATAATGTAAGTAGCGGGGAAAGAGATGAACAATACTCTAAATAGTGCATCAGTACATATCTGCATATTCCGTCTTTGCGTATTGCGGAGTTATCTTCTCTTGTGAGCAGGTATTGACTGTTACGTCATTGGTTTGTGTGAGAAAATTATGTCGTTTTCTCAAAAATTGATGACGTTTCTCTCACAAACCAATGACGTAACAATCAATACCTGCTCACAAGAGCAGCTAACTCTGCAATACGAAAAGACGGAATATGTGATTCCCTAGTTGTATAAAATAGTGATCTGTACAGCTACAGACTAAATCAATGATGAATTTATTATCTTATATACTGTGTCTCTCGAAAACGCATCAATAAACAATAGAAGGATTGCCATGATATTTCTGTAATAGTCCTCAAATGTGTAGGAAGTCTGGGCGGCTACTGTCTTGGTTATTATACATGTATGTATAAATGATTCATAAAGGGATGAGTTGAAAAACGTGTATTAATTATGTAACTGTATATCCTGTGTTTGTCAAATATTGGACATCAGCAGCAATGATTTGTCATTAGCAGAATTACTTCTAGAGCAGTGTCGCGAACAACAAGATAAAACCAGGCGCTAATGTTACGTGCGCAGTTCGGAATCACCAACTGTGGACGGATGTGTCGATGTATCGTTCTCGTGGAAAATTCTATGTTCAGGATAATTCCAACATTAGGCTAGTTTCACATCACGTAAAACCTCGATTAAAGAGTTATACAAACAAGACGCTACTATCGTTATCATATACAAAATAATAACAAGCAAAACACATGAAATCAACATCAGCATCAAGCTGTCTGCGAGATAGCGTCGAGGTTATCTAGGTCAGTGATGATGCGTAAATCGATTCGATCATTATGGATTTACCCCAAGGACATACCGACCACAGACCGATTCTGTGGGTTTTCCACTCGGTTTGACCTTTACACGGACATTTAGGAGTCATGGACTTACACGTCATGATTCACCATTCTACAGTCTAAACTCTCCCATCTGTATTTAAATCTACAACGTTCGGTTAGCTGAATGTTTTTGTAAACAAATTAATCATTATGGATTCTTTTTACAGTAACCATTAAATTCATATTAGATGCACGTGAGGGGATGAGAAATGGCTACTAGAGAACAAATAACGATCGTAAGACTACTAATTAAACAAGAAAACACATTTTCAAAATTTGGATGATTTCCCAAATAAGATGACAATGCTTTAGACACCAGGTCCTGAACTCACCACCCACAGTTCCCGGGTAACTGTTCGTGACTTCTCTACACACTAGGAAATTAAGCACATCAAATAGCTATTCCTATCAAATTGAGGGATTATATCCTAATTTCAGATGTTTGATAAGTTACCGAGAATAACTTTAGAGTGTAGGCCGAGCGTCATTTATCATGCTTTGACATCAAGCAACAGAAAGGGAGCATCGATCCAGTCACATTAAAGTTAACTTTAAATGGGTTATTCCATTTCTTTGGCATTATACGAATACCTTAATTACTGTAGCTGAATATGTTTCAAATATCTGGGGACTAAAATCCATTAATTGTCCTATTGGAATCTTTTATAATTACACGAATCAAGTAACCTTTACGCTGCCAACAGCAGGGTGACAAATGTAGTTTGTGGATTGCCATTTAAAAGAAGGGCATACATATCACGTTACTCGAATCATCCCCGTGTTTGAGGTTCATTGATTACCTATCACAGCAGATGGTGCCGGTGACGTTTTAGAGTGTTGCGTGCTGTTATGTTCCAGGCGTCATGACGAGTTTGTGCTGTTATCCATTAACAAACATCGTCGGTACATGTACCATTATTGTGCTAGATTTTGTTAAAGCACGGTAATGGATCTAAAACTTAATCAGGCAAGAAGGTTTTCATTTTCAAAGTTATCTATTATTTCAAATAGTGTTTACTTGTTTTAAAATTATCTTAATAAGAATAATATACAACATTTGACATAGCGCCCTATCTAGCTAGAATAAGCCACTCTAAAGAGCTTTGTAGTACATAGGTATACAACTTATACAATCAATACAATTAGCATATATATTTATCGATCTTAATGTATGTCGTCATAAATATGTCAATCTGATTGACGCTGTGGTTTTTAATATATTCATGCACCACCAGGATTATTTCGAGGGAACACACCAATAAACAATTCTGGAAGTAATATATTTTTCGTCATAATCAATTAAAATGGACTAAACACATATTTCGTTTACACCAAAAGAACTATTTCATCAACGTGGGAAAGCCCTTATCTTCCATTAAAAGATTTTAGGGAATTAAGGATATCACGAAAATCATACATCAGATCAAAGTCGTGAAGGCAACGTTCTATAGAAAGCTCAGCTAATTACTACAAAACTGTATAAAGATTTGTTTCCTATACGCGAAGACTGATACCATCTCAATATTCAAACATACATGTACGCATATTTAGATCATTATTGATATTTTTAAGATTAAACAAAAAAAAACTACATATCAAATCTTTTTTATCAAGACGCACGCTCCACAATCTTTCCATCGTGACGCACGACAACCATGTGGTTAGTCTCACACAGAGAGGTTCGTATTCAATACCCTACATACTAGTATACTATTGGCTTGCTGTCGATTTTTTTCTGGTTTATAAAAGTGCTTTAACTTGTCCGTCCTTAACATAGATGAAATTGTTCAGGTAGACACTCTTACTGGAATGACGTGTTTCAAGATGCTAGTACAGGAATTTACATGCCTGGTTTGTTTACCGCCCCCCTGACATTGTACATATACATATGTATCATACCTTGTACACAGGTCAGCTTATGGAGTAAATTTACTGAAAATCTCAGATTTTCCTGTATCATGTAAAAATCTCGTCTCTGTCAGACATACAAAATACGAATATCATTTTGTGGTACTTTCCCATGCTATCAGGATGAAATTACCTTAATTAATGAAATATGTCCAATTTCCCATTTCGTGTTCATATGATTTAGATATCACGAATAATGAACTATAATGCTGAATATCCCATTGACCAATGTGTTAATTCACGATATACTTATTCTCTGTAGTATGATACAAACACTACATTGTAGGAGGTTTAGTATGATAACTAGTTTGTTACATGTTGAAAATCGACATGTATGTAGTGGGGAGACGGTATCGCTGAATGTATTCCGTCTTTGCGTATTGCAGAGTTATCCCCACTTGTGAGCAGGTATTGATTGTTACGTCATTGGTTTGTGTGAGAAAATTACGTCGTTTTCTCAAAATTTGATGACGTTACTCTCACAAACCAATGACGTAACAATCAATACAGGCTCACAAGAGAATATAACTCTGCAATACGAAAAGACGGAATATGTAACAAAGATGCCAAATTTATGCTACCGTTTAACATGTTTGTATTGGCAACTTTTGTTTTAAAATATTCTTCCCTAAAGTCTGCCGATATATAAAATATAATGTATCAGAAATCGGTGGATATAACGCATATGGTACATTTCATCAACGGACGATAAAGAGACGAAAGAGGCATGCCAGAATAAACAGAATTGTATAGGCTGATTATATTATCTGTCATCTCGTACGAATATGGTGCTGCAAATACAAAACATACATACTACGGGCTTGTATACATCAGAAACACGAGAGGCGTACGGATTTTGTAGTCGGAGTAAAATACACGAGAGAAGCACAAGGAGAGAAGTATCGGTTTTGGTATTTATAAAAACACGAGAGAAGTATCGGTTTGGTATTTATAGTAAGATACATGAGAGAAGTATCGGTTTGGTATTTATAGTGAGATACACGAGAGAAGTATCGGTTTGGTATTTATAGTAAGATACACGAGAGAAGTATCGGTTTGATATTTATAGTAAGATACAAGAGAGAAGTATCGGTTTTGTATTTAAAAGATACACGAGAGAAGTATCGGTTTGTTATTTATAGTAAGATACACGAGAAAGGTATCGGTTTGGTATTTATAGTAAGATACACGAGAAAGGTATCGGTTTGGTATTTATAGTCAGATACACGAGAGAAGAATCGGTTTTGTATTTATAAGATACACGAGAGAAGTATCGGTTTGGTATTTATAGTGAGATACACGAGAGAAGTATCGGTTTAGTATTTATAGTGAGATACACGAGACAAGTATCGGTTTTGTATTTAAAGTGAGATACACGAGAGAAGTATCGGTTTTTTATTTATAGTGAGATACACGAGAGAAGAATCGGTTTTGTATTTATAGTGAGATGTACGAGAGAAGTATCGGTTTAGTATTTATAGTGAGATGTACGAGACAAGTATCGGTTTTGTATTTATAGTGAGATACACAAGACAAGTATCGGTTTTGTATTTATAGTGAGATACACGAGAGAAGAATCGGTTTTGTATTAATAAAATACACGAGAAAAGTATCGGTATTTATAGTGAGATGCACGAGAGAAGTATCGGTGTTGATAGTGAGATACACGAGAGAAGTATCGGTGTTGATAGTGAGATACACGAGAGACGTATCGGTTTGGTATTTATAGTGAGATGTACGAGAAAAGTATCGGTTTGGTATTTTTAGTAAGATACACAAGAGAGGTATCGGTTTGGTATTTATAGTAAGATACACGAAAGAAGTATCGGTTTGGTATTTATAGTAAGATACACGAGATAAATATCGGTTTAATATTGATAAGATACACGAGAGGATATCGGTTTAATATTTATAAGATAAACGAGTGAAGAATTGGTTTTATATTGATAAGATACACAATAGAAGTATCGGTTTGGCATTGATAGTGAGATACACGAGATTAGTCTCGGTTTGATATTTATAGTAAGATACACGAGAGAAGTATTGTTTTGGTATTTATTGTAATATACACGAGAGAAGTATCGGTTTGGTATTGATAGTAAGATACATGAGAGAAGTATCGGTTTGGTATTTATAGTAAGATACACGAGAGAAGTATCGGTTTTATATGTATAAGATACACGAGAGAAGTATCGGTTTGGTATTGATAGTGAGATACATGAGAGAAGTATCGGTTTGGTATTTATAGTAAGATACACAAAAGAATATCGGTTTTATATGTATAAGATACACGAGAGAAGTATCGGTTTGGTATTGATAGTGAGATACATGAGAGATGTATCGGTTTGGTATTTATAAGACACACAAAAGAATATCGGTTTTATATGTATAAGATACACGAGAGAAGTATCGGTTTTGTATTTATAGTAAGATACACGAGAGAAGTATCGGTTTGGTATTTATAGTAAGATACACGAGAGCAGTATCGCTTTGGTATTGATAGTAAGATACACGAAATTAGTATCGGTTTGGTATTGATAGTAAGATACACGAGAAAAGTATCGGTTTGTTATTTCCTGTAATATACACGAGAGAAGTATCGGTTTGGTATTGATGGTAAGATACACGAGAGAAGTATCGGTTTGGTATTGATAGTAAGATACACGAGAGAAGTATCGGTTTGGTATTTATAGTGATATATACGAGGGAAGTATCGGTTTGGTATTTATAGTTAGATACACGAGAGAAGTATCGGTTTGGTATTTATAAGATACAAGAGAGAAGTATCGCTTTGGTATTGATAGTGAGATACACGAGATAAATATCGGTTTGGTATTGATAGTAAGATACACGAGAGAAGTATCGGTTTGGTATTTATTGTAATATACACGAGAGAAGTATCGGTTTGGTATTTATAGTGAGATATACGAGAGAAGTATTGGTTTGGTATTTATAGTTAGATACACGAGAGAAGTATCGGTTTGGTATTTATAAGATACAAGAGAGAAGTATCGGTTTTGTATTTATAGTGAGATACACAAGACAAGTATCTGTTTTGTATTTATAGTGAGATACACAAGACAATGATCGGTTTTGTATTTATAGTGAGATACACGAGAAGTATCGGTTTGGTATTTATAGTGAGATACACGAGAGAAATATCGGTTTGGTATTTATAGTAAGATACACGAGAGAAGTATCGGTTTGGTATTTATAAGATACAAGAGAGAAGTATCGGTTTTTTATTTATAGTGAGATACCCGAGAGAAGTATCGGTTTGTTATTTATAGTCAGATACACGAGAGAAGTATCGGTTTGGTATTTATTGTAATATACACGAGAGAAGTATCGGGTTGGTATTGATGGTAAGATACACGAGAGAAGTATCGGTTTGGTATTGATAGTAAGATACACGAGAGAAGTATCGGTTTGTTATTTATAGTCGGATACACGAGAGAAGTATCGGTTTGTTATTTATAGTGAGATACACGAGAGAAGTATTGGTTTGGTATTTATAACATACAAGAGAGAAGTATTGGTTTTGTAGTTATAGTAAGACACACGAGAGAAGTATTTGTTTGGTATTTATAAGAAACACGAGAGAAGTATCGGTTTTGTATTTATAGTAAGATACACGAGACAAGTATCGTTTTTTGTGTTTATAACATACACGAGAGAAGTATCGGTTTTGTATTTATAGTAAGATACACGAGAGGATATTGGTTTTATATTTATCAGATACACGAGAGAAGTATTGGTTTGGTATTTATAGTTAGATACACGAGAAAGGTATCGGTTTGGTATTTATTTTGAGATACACGAGAAAAGTATCGGTTTTGTATTTATAGTGAGATATATGAGAGAAATATCGTTTTGGTATTTATAGTGAGATGTACGAGAGAAGTATCGGTTTGGTATTTTTAGTAAGATACACGAGAGAAGTATCGGTTTGGTATTTATAGTGAGATACACGAGAGAAGTATCAGTTTTGTATTTATAAGATACACGAGAGAAGAATCGGTTTGGATTTATAAGATACACGAGAGAAGCATCGGTTTGGTATTGATAGTAAGATACACGAGAGAAGAATTGGTTTTATATTGATAAGATACACGAGAGAAGTATCGGTTTGGTATTTATAAGATACAAGAGAGAAGTATCGGTTTTGTATTTATAGTGAGATACACGAGAGAAGTATCGGTTTGTTATTTATAGTCAGATACACGAGAGAAGTATCGGTTTGGTACTTATAGTGAGATACACGAGAGAAATATCGGTTTGGTATTTATAGTAAGATGTACGAGAGAAGTATCGGTTTGGTATTTTTAGTAAGATACACGAGAGAAGGATTGGTTTGGTATTTATAACATACAAGAGAGAAGTTTGGTTTTGTAGTTATAGTAAGACATACGAGAGAAGTATTTGTTTGGTATTTATAAGAAACACGAGAGAAGTATCGGTTGGTTATTTATAGTCGGATACACGTGAGAAGTATCTGTTTGTTATTGATAGTGAGATACACGAGAGAAGTATCGGTTTGTTATTTATAGTCGGATACACGAGAGAAGTATCTGTTTGTTATTTATAGTGAGATACACGAGAGAAGTATTGGTTTGGTATTTATAACATACAAGAGAGAAGTTTGGTTTTGTAGTTATAGTAAGACACACGAGAGAAGTATTTGTTTGGTATTTATAAGAAACACGAGAGAAGTATCGGTTTTGTATTTATAGTAAGATACACGAGACAAGTATCGGTTTTGTATTTATAACATACACGAGAGAAGTATCGGTTTTGTATTTATAGTAAGATACACGAGAGGATATTGGTTTTATATTTATCAGATACACGAGAGAAGTATTGGTTTTGTATTTATAAGATAAACGACAGAAATATCGGTTTTATATTTATAAGATACACAAGAGAAGCATCGGTTTTGTATTGATAAGACACACAAAAGAATATTGGTTTAATATTTATAAGATACACGAGAGAAGTATCGGTTTTGTATTTATAAGACACACATGGGAATATCGGTTTTATATGTAAACGATACAAGAGAGAAGTATCGGTTTGGTATTTATAGTAAGATACACGAGAGAAGTATCGGTTTTGTATTTATAAGATACACGAGAGAAGAATCGGTTTTGTATTTATAAGATTCACAAGAGAAGTATCGGTTCTGTATTTACTAAACATATATCAGTCTAGTGGATCAGGCTTTTCATGTTCTGAACTAATGAACATGTTACATTCTGTTTGTAAATATATAAAGACAGATATATAAAATCGAACAATGAGCCTGTTCAGGTATCTTGTACTACCTCACCTGATTGAATATTGATAGAAATATGTAGCTTATTATGACTAATTAGACATAAGACCCACACCACATACTATGATCCGCCCCTGACATCCGGGTATCCATACACGTCACAAATTATTATATGAATGTCATGCATTTCCCGTGACCACCAAGGCCGATTACTTCTGTACAATGAATACACTACTACAATGTACTTACGGAAATATGTGTAACACTTATAACACCGAGTGCCTATACGAAGGTTGCATAAGCTACATTGTAAAACAAGGGCACTGGACTAACGGTTTGTTAAATGCACCATTCGTAAATAAAGGAATATAACGCTTCATGTGTTCGAATACAGCTTGTTCCGTTGCAGTCAGTGCACGCTTGAAGACAATTTTTGCTTGTTTTAATGTCGTTAGTGAAAGTTTTTAGCAAAAGTTTATTGTCTGTTCATGATAAGGGATAAACTACTCGTACCATGCTGTCTATACAGTAGATAAATCGCAACGTAATCGCGGCAGTTACCGAACCCTTCTGACACAAGCTGAGTGTACTCCGTGAACTGGAATATACGCTAATGTCTTATCTCCTTCACAAAGAGCATCTCTACCAAAAGTTCACCTGCATACGTCAGATGAGGTTTCGTATTCAGCGGGTAGGGTTGAGGAGGGTTGAAGGGAGGGTTCCCAAGTGCATTTATATAGAAGTTAAAAGAGAAAGAAGTGAAGATTTTTATATTAATGATAATAACAATGACTAAAGAAATTCTTACACCTAAAATGAGTACTCCTAAATGTATAATTATTTTAAGTTTGCACTAGTAGTTCCCCGTTTCATACTCTAAGAAACCTTGACATTCTATTTTTTCTGTATTTAATAGCTTCATAGTAAAGACGATGTTGTAAAAAAGTGGAACGGATGTAGTTTTAAAACCACACAGGTGCTTCAACCGCCTTTTTATTCTCCCATATCTAATTACAGTAGAGCTTAATGGGATACTTCTAAAACGGTAGCTGTGCTAGATGCTCTTCCCGTGAGAAACGTCTGTCATTAAGTACGCCTTTATGACTGTGACTTATCACTTAACATGTACTAGGAATGATTGCTGAGAGCAATAATTATGTGTTGTATTATACCATGGTAATGAAACGGTGAAGTTATGACATTTAAAAACGTGAATTTAGTTGGAGCAAACATTAGAAAAAAGTGACATAGTTTCAAAAATAAAAGTGCAGCTCAACGTCGACACGAACACGTAACAATGTATATCTTCTCTTGGGAGCAGGTATTGATTGTTACGTCACTTGTTTGTGAGAATAACGTCATAAATTTTTGAGAAAACGACGGAATTTTCTCACACAGACCAATGATGTCACAATAAATACCTGCTCCCAAGAGAAGATAACTCTGCAAAACGCAAAGACGGAATACTGATCCGAAATAACAGAGTGTAAGTACGGCGTCATTTTTGGACGCTTAAAACAAAAGTGTTCGAAGGAGTTAAAAATAAAAGAAATACATAAATAAATAAAATTCTACATTAATCGGATAATTAATTTTAAATAAAAGTGTATTATTATTGTTTTGCTATTTTTGCTACCTGTTGCATTATTCTTAGATTTAAAAAGAAATACCAAAAAAGCAACCTTTTAATCTCAAAAATAAACAAAATAGACAAAGACGTAGTTATCTAGTTGTGTTATGTTTACATCATGATAATAGTATCGTACTGTCCTTTTGTGAAGTAGTGAGTTTAATAGAACAGGTAGAATAACCTAGTTACCCTTGTTGCTGGATCCTTGTTTTTGACTGTACAAGGTAGGACGGCCGTGAAACCTGCTATAAGGTTAACTGTAATCGGGTTCTGATCCAGGGAAGGACCACTACTTCCGGCTACCACTAAAATAACAAAACACGGACGGATTAGTATAGTTCGGAGAAATCACTACTTCTGGTTACCACTGAAATATCAAAATATGGACGGATTAGTATTTCGTGGATGGATTACTGCTTCCGGCTACCACTGAAATACCCAACTACGTACGTAAAAGTATATCGTGGATGGATCACTGCTTCCGGCTACCACTGAAATATCCAACTACGGACGTATAGATATATCGTGGATGGATCACTGCTTCCGGTTACCACTGAAATATCCAACTACGGACGTATAACTATATCGTAGATGGATCACTGCTCCCGGCTACCACTGAAATATCCAACTACGGACTTATTAGTATATCGTAGATGGATCACTGCTTCCGGCTACCACTGAAACTAGCTTAGAATCGCAACAGCACGCTTCCGGTTCTCACTAAAACAACAAAGCATTGACAGAATTATGAGCATGTAATGTTACATGGAGTGGTCAACGCTTTCGGCTAACAATGAAACAACGCAATGCTGACAGAAGCGATTTTACTGATATTCTTTCCTTAAACAAACATGAACCACATTGTAATACTGTAGTTATGTAATAATATAGTGGTATCTTATTTTGATTTATAATGTTTCGTTTTATATTGTGCAATTTGTGTTGTATTACGTTGTGCGGAACTACATTACATTTGTCATTGGGCGTGTTAATGGATGATGAATACATTTTCTTGGAACTGTTGTAAAGGACACCAGCAACGAAACGTTACTGTAAACAACGAATACATCATGTCTTACAAAGAGATAAACCGCAAGTGAAACAGGATTGGACGACATACGATATATTCCTCCCACCACAACCCACACCGTAACCACCCTGTATTGACATATATAATACTGTCAGACACACCAGCTGGATAAGCTACACTATCAGTGATAAATGTTAGAGTAACGGTTGCGGTTTGTTTTTTGTATATCTAGCTCGTTTCTCGGATTTCGCTCTCTCTCCCCTTTTTTTGGAGTGGTTTACCACATTCTCGCATCTAACTGATGTAAATACCACTCAGATCACCCGATATCAGCTGGTGCCTTTCTGAGTTACGTCATCATAACCAAACGTATTCCCTAGACAATATGTGGGCTTTTAGGATATTAAGCGTTTTAGTGGTGTACTTTTTGTATTAAATGTTTGAGATCGTTTACGACATATAAGAGTAGTCACTTCGTTAAACATCACACATAACCTGTTGAATCACCTGGAGGGACCTTTTATCGCCTACCACAGTTGAGATGTTCACCTGAAATAACCTGTTGTTTACACAACAAACAGACCACCCTACTCGACGTTATACTCTGTAATGACACTAATATGCTGAAGTACCGATTGTGTTAGTGACGCTTGTGCTTAATTATATCTCTTTATATATGATTTATGCCACATACATGCCGTGCACGACTATAAATTAGCTGAGTTAACATCAAAACTCGACGCAATCCAACCATCCGGATATATATACCCGGCGTGGTGTCGATGTATATCACTTCTCGAGCCATTGTGTCTAGCCAATAGAATGCCAACATCGATTATGTTTCCATCGATTTGAAATGTCATGCAATTTAATCCTGACACGAAGATGAAGGTTGTCTTTTAGCTAACAAATAACTAACGAGTTATTTTCAAATGGTTATCAGTATTCAGGTTTTGCTTTATTTTTAATTTGCTAAAGTGGCATTTGTCTAATTGATTTCAGTTGCTTTTAATCAACATGGAAACACAATAGGTGACTACTAGTTTTAAACGTCTCGAATTAACAATGAGGTATCATGTATCCGGTTAGTGAACGTTTCAGCTTACGTGCATGTACAGATATATCCATTAATGTTATTACATTATAACTTTTCACTACCATTGACGTTAATATTTGAGCTTGTTTTTTACAGGGATATAATATGAAATTGTGAAGGTTTATAGCTTCACATGTTTTGTCAAACATATATGATATACGAAAAAGGACTATCTCACAACATAGAAGACAACATGACATGACGAAACATATAAAAATATAAATACATCTAAGATGTGTACGTCTATTCGGCAAAAACGTTTGTATGCAAGTAATGGTTGAATCAATCAGTCAATATATTTAACTTATCATAAACTTAGGGTGTTGTAATGATTTTAAACACTAACACATGCACTTTTACTAGTTAAATTTGAAATAGTAACCACTGATGTCATACCTGAATATTCTCAACATGTTCAAGATACCTTAAGTTTGATATGTATAATGCATCTCATCAAAACAAATCATAGCCCATTCCCTCGCTCGTTTCATGGAAATCATACATAAGGACACGCGTTTAGGTTCTCTTCATAACAAAACGGACTGATGTTTGGGAAAAAATGTACCATTTAGATGCTTTATGAATTAGAAAAAATAGCTACAGTTATAAATCCTATTGCATTACATGTACATCATGACATCATCTGAATATGATAATGAGAGCAGTTAGATTTTTTCTTCAATCAACAAAGTGATAGCTTTACACTACCTTATACGAAATAGCAAATACACTGTCTTACACCCAATAACAAACAACACGTAGTAATGAAAACATAGTATGACTGATACACCAATAGTAGTCATTTATGCAATATAACTTATTAATATTTAATGTAGAACACAAATAAATGCCAAGACCGAAATATGTCATTTCAAAAATGAATAGTCGATTAGGAGTTTCATTATGGACATGTTATTGATATTTAACGTAAATTACCTAGATGTACCAGCACCAACGGTCTGTGTCTCATTGATACCGACATTAAGTGCTACCCAACACTATGTTATGGACATTTATATGTAAACAGTTGACGTAAAACGCTGTTCAAGTACTACTGCTGTCATTTATACATACATACAAATACATAGTGTATATATCAGTCAATGATACAGATCTACTTAACATTTAATATATTAATAACATATAATATACATATATATTAAATACACATACGACCACGAGTAACTCATCATTAAAATTGTATATAAATAATAATTATTACAGAGTTTCTCAATAGATCGTAAATAGCTAATCATGCGTTCATGTACATTAATACTGTGTACATAAATGCACTTACAAAATGTATTTGAAGTAAGATGTTATCGATTTCAGTGTGGGAAAATTTACCTGGGATAAAACCCAGCCCACTCATATTCCTTACAGAAATAGGAAATGTTATAAATGTAGTAGGACAGGACTATCCTGCATGTCCGGTTACTGTGTATACAGAGACAGGAGTCACCGAGGGAGACTTTATTCTAATTATAATACAAATATATTATAATTAAATGTAAAACGTATTCAAATATCTTAATATGGCGTAATACGTGTATTTTCTTATAATGTGTATATATTCTATTGTAGTATGTGTAATATCAAAGTCATGCAACATTAATATATTGTTAGGTAATATTGTGTACACAAGTACAAACGTCGTAAAAATTGCATACGCGTCCCACTCAATTACACATACCTAAGATGTTTTTTTATTGCTATGGACAAAGTATTTAAAACACAATTTCTTATGTGTTGAAATTAGAAGATTTTTAAGGAATAAGAGTATTGATTTCTAAACCTCATATCACTACGTATGTATAATATTCACATATGCTATTGTGATAACTGACATTGGGTTGTATGTATATAATACTAAATTGCTTGTGATATGTTTGTTCAAAATCAAGAATACACACTGTACACTAAACATTGTATATCCATTGATGTGCCTACGGTAATCAGTGTTAACATAAGATATCTCCTGGTATATGTCGAAAGTAAAATTATCGAAACAATGGCTCTAGTAAAACGAAATAATGACTCACAATTAAATATCGAACAACAAAACAAACGGTACTTTGACAGATACAATTGTACTTCAGTATCCTTGATAAGCATGGCATCAGTACATAATCAAAGAAAGGGTGCGTTGTTGATTTACTAATACGTTGTACAGGGTTAACATGACGTTGCCTTTATACAATGTACATTCAATACCACGAAATCATGATTCACAATACAATCACTTGTCGCGCCAGTTTAGACGAATTCAAATATCAATGCCGTGTGAAATGAACCGTAAACAGTACAGCTGCATACACAAACGACGTGAATATCTTCTGTACATTAATATACGAATAACACATATAAAACGTATCGATTTTAACTTACCTGGTAATAGTAAAGGCAGTAAACATAGCACACTCCACATGACTGGGTCTGTTTAGTCCTAGGATGTGAGGCTAACTCTGGTAGAATCCATGTGTACAGATACCGACCCTGAAACCCAACACTAACAATGTAATTCCAGCGCCAAGTGTTATCTAGTGATATTTAGGAAGAAATGTGTTGAGACGGTAGTATACAGGAAAAAACGTTTTATCTGGTTGGTAGTAAGATGCAAATAGAGCAGAAGGTTTGTTTCTAATGTAAACACAACGTATTGACCACTTCTGTACCTCTCCTTATAGCACCAACAATATCCTGGACAGTGATGGTGTTTATAATCCAGATAGAACACTATGAAAATTGGTCAATATTTGACATAGATCCGACTTAGACGTTTCCAGGACGTCCATTCATTCATCGGCTGGACAGGACGACTACCCATCCATCAAGACTAATCAGGATGTGATGCACATGTTCGGGGTCTCCTCGGGAGTACTTCTAACTGCGGTGGACTCGCTTCTGGCAAATGTAACGCCAAGTCTTCTGTAGATACTCCTAGTACTGGTATCATGTATAGTCTACGTACATATGTTATGTCAGTTATAGATATATGTACTAACGTATCAAAACGGTAGCGAATCGCTTCTAGCTAGTCACGGTTGTGAGGTATACACACACTGCCAGACAGTACAGCACTGACTACTGGTTATACGTGATAATCATACATCGTGCCCTGTTCTACATCACCACGTCCCTGAAATAGAGAGAAAAATCGATAAGATCACCTATAACCTAAATAATGGCTAGTACATTCACGGTCCACACAAAAAACATAGTCCCAGGTCACAGTCGGCGCCATTAAATCAAGTATGTTGATTTCCGGTTTACTTAGTGAGCTATACAGGTCATCTAGACAGGTAGAAACGATAGTATGTGTATTCGAGTTGATTACCTTAACTTACGGTGGACCATCAGGGCAGTATGTACGGATTCATTTAAACGAGTACGACATGTATGTCTTTTAAACTTGTGTAATTTCAGCACTACATACATGTTTATTGTACATTTTGTTTGTTGTCGTTTATGTATTGTGTCATCCTTATATAATACAATAGTTTGTGGTTTAGTTGAATACGGTAGTCTGTGTTTTAAAGGTTTTCTGTCCAGGAATGCTGCCGTAGTTTACGTCTTATCATAATAAATGCTACAATGCACAGAACAGGTGTGGTAACACACAAAGTCGCAGGTAGACGTGTGGGAGCTTATAATGCAGGTAAACGCGTTAATCTTTAAGTATATGACACGTCTTAATCTTACTTGTATAGCCTGAGGCGAACTGACTGCTAAACCAATCAATCAACAAAGTACATATACTGTACGCTTGAGGAGAATCCAACTAGACCGTGTATACACAATGTAGGCATTAAATGAATTTTGAAAGAGCTAGCGTTCTATCAAATAGTAGTGTTTTGATGTTTGTAGTTAACTAGGTTACATAAACGCATCTTTAAGGTACATATCGTTATGTTAAAAATAGACATGTAGTATAGTTAGAAACATGTAGAATTGCAAAATGATCAGTTTACCTTGATAACAAATGGTGTCAGGAATACTTCCTTCTTATCTTCCTTAAACGTCTACAATTTATATGGAATACCTTACACTAGCTGTTTGTTACTAAATGAAATGAAATCGGAAAATAGGATCAATTGAAATTATCAAGTACGATTTTGATCGTGCAGTTATTTGCATTTTAAAATCTTATTTTGAGCTAAGCGGACACAAAACGTAGTAAGAAATGTTACAAAATACGTTACGGAACCTTTATACAATTCAGATAATAATTAATAGGGAGAGTTTTGTTCATTGTTTGTATAAATGTTTTCCAAAAACATATTTTGTGTAACTTTAACTTTCATTTTTGCATCTAGCGTTACTGGTAATTTATCATTAGGAAACAATATAAGTCCGGTACACTTTTGATATTTCATGTGTTTAATTAGATATTATTGTATTATATTGGTTCAAATAAATTGACAATAAAATATAAATGGCTTTAGTCCACGCCATAACAAACGTCTCTCAGCAAGGTAGTTTTATGCATATACCGGGCTTGGATATCATAATATGTCAGTAGTACAACGTTGAATAAAATGTCTTAAGTTGCCTTTTTAGAGTTGACTCAATATTTCCAAATAACGTAAACATAATACTGATTGATGATAAAAACAACAAAAAACATCCTTCTGGTAAAATAAAGACCAGTGGTAACTGGACGGAAAATTAACTAATGCTACAAAGTACCATTAACACCTGTTATATAATGAATAGAGAGGTCAATGACGTAACGAGAAAAATTAATTAAGACTATGGATGCATTTGTTTTAGTGTTTTTGTATCTGGATTAGGTGTAAGTGTAAAACGGTTTTATTGACCTCACTTCTGAGTCACTTTTCAACATGTCTGTGCCACTTACAGTGATTATAACATCTGGAAGGTATTTCAATGTAACCAAGCATTTATATTTTTGTGAGGATTTGAAAGATTGTATGAGATTTCGTATATAATAATTAAAGTTAGAAAATGCATAATAAAAAAAAAACTTTTCAAATTTTAACTCGTCCTCCCACTCCTGTATAGATGACGTGAACAGAAATCGATCATGTACCTATGCTGTCCAATAAGAAACTTCGACCGAGTAAATATAAATAGAGTGACTAACTGAAGTTGACAGAGCTAGCTTACAAAAAAAGTTTGTAAAATTGTGATGGTCTTGTAAATATAAAACGGCCTCCCTTGAGCTCTTCATGTTATTATAGTATTTAAAAAATATTTCTCTTAACCGCTAAAGTACATTATATTTTTTCGCTGTCATGATCATTTCTAAATTGATTTCAAATTTGTTGTATCAAGTGAAGTAGGAATTATATAAGAAGCAAATTACCTTTGGGTATTTAGAACCGTTTCCATTAAAATCAACTTTTTATTCAGTTTGAGGAGACGTTTTGTTCCGGCAGACAATTCAGTTTTTATTAAATCATATAAAAATGTCATTGACAGACATCCCAAAAGGATATTTTCATCATAGAGTGTACTTTAAACAGTTTTGCTTGAGCTGTTGTCGGAGATAAAATTGTATCATCCATAAACAAACATGCTCCTATGCTAACCTTATCGAAACGCAATGACATGTAGTGAAATGAATTAATTTAAAAAATAAATATGATTTTGAAAAACAACCGACATTGTCAATCGAAACATTGGGGGATTTAATAATAATTGTTGGAATAAGTCTACAATCTTTTACTTCATGAACATATACAACCTACACTGAACTGGTACTTGTGAAGGAGATATTGCGAGTTATAAAGATTTACGAAACTGGAATCCCAATCTACTTTCTGCCCTTCACTCGGCTGTCTTAAGAAGAAAAACTGCTGTCGATGTTACCGTTTCTATTTCTTTTCTAAATGCAATGTCACAGTTTGAAGACATGAACAAGCACAGCATTCTTTATGTTATCTTTTACAACATTCATCTTGCGTTTTTACTGTTAAAAACATTAACACGTGCAGGGCGACGCAAGTGGAAGGTGCATGGGAATGTTTGTAGCGGGTGGTAAACAGCATGCACAGTCGATAAGCTATCGTCGTTTGTTCCATTTGTTTAGATTAACCGGAAACAGCCTGTTAGTAAAGAATTGGGCGTATTCTCAAAGCCGACAGATTGAAGTAACCCCATTCCTATTAATTAGGTAAAAAAATAGATATTCTTTTTTGAATGTATTTCTGTTTACGGCTTAGTTGAATATTACATGTAAGGATAGCTCGAAATAACTATGAAGCGGGATATTGTCAGAATAAAATCATGACAGAAAACTGATACATGTAGCATAAAAATGCCAAAACTAAATTTGATTGGTTGTTTTCAACCAATGGAGGAAGGACGAAACTTGAAATTACCAGTTGTTATTTATTATATCATTACATAGATAGGTAAATACCTCAACCCTCAGGGGATGTATACACGATACTAGCTGATATATATATATATACGTATGTAGGTGGTCAACATAAAGTTGGATATGATTTCATAGTGAATGCGTATTAAAGCTGACAGGGAAGTCAAGAACCGCCGAAATAAGATACAAATAGTCTAAAAGTCCTCGTCGGTTAATATTGTGACTGATCCTTTAACTGCCTCTGCATATAGCGTCTCGGACAAGCTTTCGGTCATGTCTGACAAACGACTTAATATTGTGTATCATAGAGGCAAGAGTATGTTCTACAGCGAAATTGTCTATACAACCCGACGAGTACAAATATATACGCATTATGCTGTAATTATACACCTTGTCATGAATAATCTATAATAGCATCATGCTTTTTATTTGTTTTATATCTACAGATAATTAAGTGTTCATGCCGCGTTTCTATTTCCATCAAGCACCAGTAATCTGTCCGTACCGTAGCTTATATTGTGTCATGGCCACTACACCCGAAATCATCGAAATATAAATCCCGCGAAATTAACCACTCTATCAAATATGCAAATATGAAGGAATAAAAATAACATTTACAGTGTTCACATAAACATGTTTAAACTCCAACATATGGTCATAATCTTGAGGAGAAGGGTCACATCCGAGACCACACATGTACACAAGTTACGCGGTCAGTACCCACAGTTGACAGATGAGTATTGATCTTGAAACAATTGCGAATTAACATGTATCGTATTGCTAGTACTAGTTATTAACACTACGTTTGTACTTGGGTACAGGCTAGGTGTAGTACTGTTTGTTGTGTACTGACCATGTGCTTGTCTGAATCACCTCATTACATTGTAAGTGGTAGTCAGAGGGAGAGTCACATGTACGGAGCAATACAGTAGCTAACATGACAAATGATGCGATTCCTGTCTATGAGGAAAGGTCTCGACGGACGCTATGAAATGATTTGCAAGATACAGTAGTGGTTCTTAACTTGCTCTGTCAGCTTCAAGCTACACTGTTCCCTTCAGTTGCAACACACACGCACACACATGAATGGTGTTTTTACGATGTCTCCATTACGGCATATTTATAGCGTAAAACAAGTGAAAGTCATCGAAGTCAAATGCATCTTCGTACGTTTACAACCGTGAGAAAACAGACGTTGTGAGCTTCATGTACATGTATTTAGAGCGATTTAAAACATTGTCACGGATAAATGTATGCAAAGTGGCAAGCGTATCTAATATACGTTCATTGACTATACCGTGTATATGGTACGAGTACTGACGACAATATTTAAAAAAGAATATAGCAAGGCAGATTTGCATACGTAAAAAAAACTATTCCAAAACCACACTTATTCATGTACAATAAAAGGTATATACATGCATGTAGATATAACAATGTATTATCTCCGAACTCCTTTGTACATGTAAGTACCGCGTGTACGATACCAATGACCGAATAGAAGAGTTCGTTTTTTAGTAGTAAGGTGATGGTACATGTAGGTTGGATAACAGGAAGATATAGCACGTACGTGAGGTGCGCGGAGTCAAAGTTCTGATAGCATATTGTCTTTTACGAATACTGATTTAACTTTGTTCGTTCTGTTTGAATTAGCTTTATGTTTTGGAATGGATTACTAATGAAGGACAGTACGGTCTGTTTACTGTGTATATTTAATCAAATTATCCGTAGCTATTCTGAGCTAATCGAGTTAGTAAGTTATGACTTTAATTCATATAATTACAACAAAAGTGATATAGTCTACTCGTAGCACGCAAATATATATGCATACAAAAATATTTACTATCAATAGTACATTCACATGTATTCCTACGCTTACCTGTTGCAGCCTTTGTTTTTCTTCGTTTAAATGCAACAAAAGTACGTCTACATGATGCTTAAATAGTTAACATTCCTTGATTGAACGGTTTGATTAACTTATTATACTTGGTAAGTGTTAGTAGTTATTTCATTCAGGTTTCAGACGGTAACAGTATATATATTACAGGACTGGATTATTTGTTTGGTACATTTGCATCAGAAGTCATCCTTATCATACTGCTTCTATGATATATATATAATCCTGTATCAATCTTTACCCATCCCTCCATACCACGTACTTCTCTAACGAGACCTTGATGACCAGTTTTTATCTTTTGTTTTTAGTAGTGACAGGGTTTATGATTTATTATTGATTTGAAATTAACCAGTACTCAGTAAAAGTGTTTGGAATTATAATTAAGGTGTCCTTTATATCTCTCCTTGTGTTTCAATAATGGTTTAGAATAATTTGGATTTCCACTTTTTGGCCCTTAATATCACCGATGGCTCTCAGAAGGACATTTCAGCTGTATAGTACATTTGTACAGTGTAATTTATGTTTTGGCGTACTGTATCTCAGTAACTAAATGTGAAAGGTGCAATAATATGTGTGTCTTACTTTCATCTTTCAGGTGCATTTATAAAAAAATATGTTATGACGCGGTACGGTAATAGCTATATATTACACATGCAATGGATATAAACAATAGAAACGCTTATATTTCCTACTTCCTGTCCCACATACCTCGGTGTCCATGGAAACTCAACATCCCGTTTAGAATGATGGTCGTATCCCCAGCGTCAAAAGTTATACATTGAAACATATAAAGAGCATCTATATATGCTGAAGTAATTTTCTGTCAAATCACATTTCATGGTTGTTGGTCCTGGAATGCTAGTTTAAAACGAGTAAAGGTCTAAACGATTGATAATGTAGGGTACGAATTAGAACTCGTGCAGTGTCATACTTTTGTGGTGTATTTTAAACAACCATGATGATAATATTAACATCGGTCCTATTACAGTAACGCGATTGTTTCTTTAGTCTCTTATATCCAGGTTCTGATATGTATTGATAATGAATTATTCCTAATACAAACTGTATATGACACCAGAGTTAACTAATTGGTGGTTTACTTTACCCAGGTTTACTAATTTGTGTTATACTTTACCTAGGTTATATGACTGTGAAATGTGAGTGGTATTATTCACCAGTGTTAAATAATTGGTGGTATATTATTCCAAGGCTAAAATATTGGTACTATTTACCCAGATCAAACGCCTGGTGGTATACTTTACCTAGGTTAAATAATTGGTAGTAGTGTATACCAAGGTTAAATGATTGGCGATATAATTTACCCAGATCAAACGACTGGTGGTATACTTTACCCAGGCTAAATAATTGGTAGTAGTGTATACCAAGGTTAAAAGATTGGTGTTATAGTATACCAAGGTTAAAATGGATTGATAACATATTTAACACGTATACGCGGTTACAAGCTTGATTTTCTTCATACTAATATTTTCAGGTGAAATCGCACAAGGTCGATTAACATGTGTCACCATAAGCTTAAGACATTGGCAATGTTCAAGATTTTAATCTAAAACATCATACCCTATCTCAATGTTTGGATTTTACGTCAATCACAATGTAATTGATTCATCACATATTTCTATGGTGATTCAGTATAACGTCAATATTTGTGTATTACAAAGCGTCCACTGTCTAGTTACTGTATATACATAACTTGTAAAAACTGTTTATCACATTAAGCAAGACACATGTCAGATTGAATCTAAACTAATACACAGGATTAATTGTTAAAGTGTTCAAATGTTCTTGTCCAGAACAAACAAAAATCCCTGTCTGGACGTTCGAACGGAATAACACTGTCTCCAATACTCACCGATATTGCAATTGTATCGACTTCTAGTAGGAGTGGGTTACACAACGATTAATAATTAGCCTTAGTGGACCAACGTATAATATACCTACCTTATATATGATGATCTGCTTGCTATCCTCAGAAACACCAGTCAAGCGGATGAAGCATTCACCAGTAGGAATGACACAATACAAATGCAATTAACATTTAAATCATGTATAACCCATATAAAGGAAAGACTCATCTGACGCATGCGCAGTTTTTACATATTCAGGATGTTGTAATTGGGCAGCACAAGTACTTCAGGAGATACTCTAACGTTTGTGGTTAAACAACCATACCGTTTGACCCAGTTAACCGGTTTTGTGTTAAAGCCTTAGGTCCGAGATTCATTAGTATTAATGTATGCTTGTAAGTCAGCTTAATCAATAGAATAATATATTTTCATTTTAAAAATGACCATTAAAGAGAAAGTTTGAAACGAAAAATAGTTCCACTATTTTGTCGTCATTGGTGGTTTCAATGAGCCTACTTTTTACTACGATTGACAAAAAAAATCATCGTTACAGACAAATACATAGCATAACGACATAACATAAGTATTTACCTGGATCAACACAGTCCTCAAACATCATGACGAACCAAAGATCATCATTTCGATAACTTGAAAAGGAATTTGACAAATTTGTTTACACCAAGTGGATGTACTTACCTTTGTTTTGCATGATCGTTTATCCAAGACACAACCTATCCTAACCCGAAAAAAGAGAGATTAACAGAGGGTAAGACAACCATGAAATCACCCCGCGGGTTGGAGATTTCCCTGTTTAACCCTCAAGGTCGGGGATGTTTATTTTTCTCCCATCCTATTATTTCATTCACAGATCTACCGACAGTAGTCTGCCATGTTTGTAAACAAAAACACATGTGGGGTACATTGTATGCATATCGTCATTCACTTTTGATGACGTAACAATTACCGATGACGCATTTTGATGACGTCACAACTGAACACGTGCTAATCGGCACGAGGCCATCTCCCCCAAAGGGGCGACAAACTGATCTTTCCATGCTAAAACGGGAGACACAGAAGGGTGGGAGAAAATCCAGTCTATTTATAATATGGCCTTTTGGAGATGGCTTGATATAAGAGCCTTTTCTTGTTGCCAGATCGCTAATATTACACTATGTAAAATTATATATTATGTACAGCATATTTCTAAATAAAATATTGTTTATACCAATATGACCTTACATTGTCAAACGACCGTAGGACGGATGGAACAATTGTTGTAAGATGCGTTAAGCCTAACCTAAAAAGAGTTTTAGTAAAGTTTAATTATGACTTCTATGTTGTTTTTTGTGTCCGGAGTTTGTTCTCATCGTTTTCTGGTCGTGTCGACTTGAGGTTTTTATCTTTGCATGTTGAAGCTATTGTATATTTTGTCAGTAATGGACTGAGACCACAATTAATTTACTACATGTTTCGTTGTAACATTTAATTTCATGACAAATGTCCCAATATTTGATAGCCAACTCTATATATATAGCGAAATCTTGGGAGCAAAATATAAAAATTTGTGAGAAAATTATCTTTTCAGTATATCAACACTAAACATGCACACAAATAGCAAATTTTAAGAGACATAGCATACCTTAAAATATTTCTAAGGGATTTCATCGTGGGGACTGAACATAGTTAAAAGGGAGGCAATCGGTTACAAGGGGGGGGCAATCTCTTCCAAGGGAGGCAAGAATTTAAAAGGGGACGATCAGTTACAAAAATAGCGAGCATAAAAAAAAAAAAAAGGCAAGTAGTTACATGTACAAGGTAGGAAATGTCATACAAGGAAGGCAAGGAGTCGAAAGGAGATCAGGCATTTACAAAGTAGACAGGTAGTCAAATGGCAGGCAAGTAGCTACAAGGGAGTTAATCTCTTACAAAGAAGGCAAGGAGTCGAAAGGAGATCAGGCATTTACAAAGTAGGCAGGTAGTCAAATGGGAGGCAAGGAGTAACAAAGGAAGCAAGATGTTAAAAATAAGGCAAGCAGTCACAAGGGAGGCAAACCCTTACAAGGGAGGCCAAAAATCACAGGGGAGGCAAGCAGTTACAAAATAGGCAAGCAGGTACATGGCAGGTTAGTAGGAAAGTAGTTAAAAGGGATGCAAGCCGTTACAAAGGAGGCAATCTTGTACAAGAGAACAATGAGTTGAAAGGGAGAAAAGCTGATACAAAGTCGGCAAATAGTTTAAAGGTGAGCAAGTAGTTACAAGTTAAAAGGGAGACAAGTTGTTGCATGGAAGATACAGATACAGAAAGAATATATTTGTTCGTTTTTTTTTTTTAACAATCATGGTCATTTTAGGAGGTATCTCATTTTGGTGGTGGACGAAAGCCGGAATACAAGTACCTGGCGAATGCCTAATGTAGGCCACGAACCCACGACCAAGACCGGAGGGCTAGTGATTATAGATGGTCTGACGCCTAAACACGGAATACAAGGAAGAAACATCAAGAAACAAGGAAGGAAAGCAGATAAATATTATATCAAGCAAATGAAAAAGGAAATGATTTGTATCACCAACATTTTAAAACAGCAATATTTCTATTCATATGAGCTCGAAACGGAGATATTGTCCTTGTTTTACACGATGCACTTGATTCATGTAGCCTAAAGGAAAATGCACTTATCTATGTTTTAACTTGCTAGACATCAAGGCACAGAGCACGTAAAGTTTATTTTACAAAGTAGAATCCTCACGTCATTATGGAACGGAAGTAAATTTTAGAGGAAACTGCTACTGCGTATTAATGTCATATCGTATTATATTTGATCGTTTATGATAGAAGCCACATTTCCGTGGGCCTTCCCTGTACTTAGGGTAGGACTCTGAGTGGACGTGCAGCTAATTGGCATATAAGCGGTGCGGATGCGCACCTGGACTAGCTTGTTTTCATAATGATATCTAGGTCTAGGATGGTTGCCCAATAAATGTATTAATAATTTGTCATCATAAGGGTAGCCCTTGTCGCCATCGTACTATCATACGTTTTAAAATAGTATCGCCCGAGGGAAGGGTATTCAGAAACTAATGATATAACGACATTTCCGAAAGCAATTAAGAACACTTTTTGAATTGCCGAAAACCGGATGTGATAAGTCTTTAATCAGATTTACGTTTAAGTATCTCGATTATCTAAGGACGTCATTTGTTTAAGATAAGGATGGCTAGTCTTGCAGCTGATATCTCGTAATCACAGTGTAGAATTAACGTATACACACGATAGGTTTGCGTCAATGAATAATACATATAAAGCCATTCAAATTTTAAAGATGTTAGAGAAATGCAATTTGAACAGGTAAAAAGGGAGACAATTCAGTCAAAAGTGGTAGAAATCCCTATCCTTAGTCAAACGGACGTCATATGCATAATGAGTGCAAATACGAGGACATGTATCGTTCGGATTGCTAATTATGTCAAAATATTCCTTCACATATAACCAGTACATGAATATATTGTTAAATGTGTATATGATTAAATATAATATCACTAAAGCTAACTTTATATCAATACAAATCAAATCATAATAGCTTATTTAATTTACTGTCAATACGTGTGATATAGATATTGCATATTTCAGTTTAAGTATCAATAAAGATGAAACGATAGCAATGTATTTAGTATCAATAATGATTATCAATACTTCAAATTCCTCATTTGCAATGAAAAAAAAAAAACAATTATCTTTTCTAAGCATTTAAAAATAGATTATTAAGAAGCGAGATTTATGGTAACTGAAGTTCTTTTTTAAATATAAACACAAACTTCAGATCCTATTACATACGTATTTAGTGTTAGTCAAGGTAACGCTTTATCACTTGGGATGATTATATTGCGGTTAGTTATAACTATGCTTCATCGAATACAACAATACAACATTTTAAGTAACAGAGAAAAAGATCGTGACTGACCAATGAGTCGACATCTTACAGGTTTCACAAATACATCACAGCAGCTCGTTATAACATGCCTTAGCCTCAGATATACTCAGCAATTTTGAGTTGCACATAGGGAATAAATGACATTGTAATTGCAACTTCATTTGGTGAGTAGTTCTAATTAAACTGCCATACAAACTAAGGCAACACTGGGTACATATATTTGTATATACAGTATAAAAACATGGTTATTACAATGTATTAAAATAATCGTTATATTTAGATGGTAACAAAATAATTCGAACGTAACCTTATTTCAAAGGCTTACTATATTTTTTTGCGAGAAGAAGATGAAATTCGCTAAGCTTTTGTATGGAGCACGTACGTGTGTAGGACACAAAGATGTACAAAGTGTATTCCCTTGTGTTCGGTGCCAATGTTCTGTTTAATATAATCATATCAGACAATACACAATACAAATATATCAAATAGCATTACATGTTCTACAATCTATAGAACCAGTGTAACCCAATAGACACCAAAATAAACAATGGATTTTTGTGTGTAATTTACGTGATGTATCTCTACCGTTCCTAATCGGACGGTACCACCATAACGTGGTGGATACAGTAACACCACGACAAACCATCGCGGGAGCCCGACCATATTTAGTACAGGGCTCCTAACTGCGGTCCTGTGTCGGAGAGACTCACTTATGTTCCCTGCTGTCGACTCCGTTTGTATATTCTATAGGTTATTGGTCTATTCAAAGCTTTCCATGAAAGGCGTTTTCAGTAAATATGTCTACAGTCCAGATTATCCTACGTGCAGGCCGTACGCTGTGAGGTCAGAACGACCTTATGTAATATGCAAACTGTCAAACCCATATTTAACTGTGTCCTTATCAAATCTGATTGCCGCGTCACAGCCATTTGGGTGAGGGCGCAAGTTTAATTGCATCAACGCAATGCTCCAGTACACTGTATGTATGGTAGCCACTGTTCACCAAAAGTATATAACTATGAAAACATTACACAGCATCTATATTATACAATATCCATGTAGTGGACGCTGTATCGTAAAGGAGAACACCAGTCATCACCTGTTGTTTTGTTACTTGCAACAGGTAATTATATGTACTGTAAACGTGAAAATTTTCGCGGTATGGGATTACTCGCGTTTTCGCGTTCAGTAAATTAGTGCGAAAATAACCACACCTTTATATGTGTTTATAGATTCTATACATCAAAAATATGTAGGATGCTAAGATTCGAAAAACCATTCCATAGGAGAAATTTCCACACCGCGGTCAGTTTAAAGCATCCTCGATATCCAGGGGTTACGCTCACTTTCGTTTGCTATCGAGGATGAGTTAAACGAGTCATTACGCAAACGTTTAAACGCGTAAAAATATCCTTGTTTACAGTTTATTACATACTTACTAATAAATACGGGTTTGTTTGTATATGCGATACGACACAATTGCTCTAACCCATATCACCCCTCATCGTATCACACCGCAAAACCCGTATCAGCCCTCTCCGTATCAGCCCGCAAAACCCGTATCACATCCCTTTTTATGATTTTCGAAAAACAGATCATAAGATAGTAAATATATCCGTATTTTATAAGTAAGTATGTAATAAACAGAATTACATATGCCGTTTTCCATATCACACCCAGTATCAACCCTCGACCAATATTAGCCATCGGGCTGATATTGGAGTCTCGGGTTGATACTAGCTGCGGGAACCGTGGCTTCTATGTCCGATTTTTTTTTTGGTCCGATAACAATAAAAAAAATAAAAAAATCGGACATAGTAGCTACGGTTCCCGCAGCAAGGTTGATACTTGGTGCGATATAGAAAAAAACATGTATCATTCTCTATATATTGTGTTAACGCTAAAAATGATATCAATGAACAAAAACACATCTCATGAATGTATGTAATACTAGGGCGAAAGCGTTTGCTGGAGGTCTCACATGTACTTTGCTTGTGTGTATTGCTCGCCTTTCATATTTGTTCAATTCCTCGTAGGCCTGGACCTCCTACAATGTAATTCATTTTGCAGAGGTAGAGGCCTGACAAGTTGAATATCAACACGGCATCTTCACATATCACTTCATCGCTGTGAAAAAGTTACATAACGTTGTGTTACATCAATGATGTTGAACTTACTATATGACTATACATGTAGACAGTTTAACAGCAGGATCACATGTTATGTTTGGCTTTCACGTTTTCGTAACGCTTGTGAAAAAACATTAAGTTCTGGTGCCATGCTAAGGTGGCAGAAAGAAAACGCGAAAGAAAATCGATACAAATATACTCATTATTATACAGAATATCTTAACCGTGTGTCATGCTCTATCCATGCAACGCTTCATAGGAAATTAACATTAAAATTACACACGTGTAAATATCTATTACACATACTTCAATTGTCTTATGATACATTTGACCATTCACAAATAACAAAAATTGCATACAGTGAAATCTACATGCGGTCGCTATAAGTTAAATAACATATGTGAAAACTCCAAAAGACACAGCAATAAAGATTAAAATTAAAATTTTTACCTAACCAAAATGTTGCTACTGTGGAAATGAAAGTAAACGATAGTTGCGATTATCTAAGGGTTTTGTAGTTAGGTGGCCATGCATGTAACTGTCATTCTGTAAGTAATTATCAATATACAATGTAGGAAGCTAAGGAAATGGAGTCTGTATCGTTCATCTCAAGCGATAGAGGATAACGGAGATGTCAGATAGTCATGAGATCAGTTTTATTCGATACCAAAATGTCAATATCTGAATACTAAAATAACGGACTGGACATGTATCTCCATCATTTGCCATATTGTAAGTAAAAATAGCTTCATAAGTATACATGTACAAAAACATATAGGGCGGAAGTGGTGGACAGCCAGTACTGAAATACCGATATTCTATTTGAATAGTCTACCTCATATCTTCCTTATTCAATAAAAAAATGTCTACCAACCTATATCTAGGATTAATGATCGGCATATCATGTAAGAGACCCTCCTTACATTAGCAAAAGCCACTGTTCATTTTAAAAGAAATATTTAATAAACTGAACTTTAAAAACGACAGCAACAAGCATATTTGATGAATGTTAAAGATAATTCATCGTCTTCTATTTGATTCTAAGTTTATGCGCTTTTACAACGTTTTGAAATATCACGGGTTGTACATTACCATCAAACTATTTATTATCTGATTGCATTTCCCTATTCAAATTGTTGAAATGAACACCTTTCCGCAGTAAGGTAACTGAATAATAATATAAAATGTAAAATGTATTGTCTAATAACGCGCGTTACTAAATAACTTTAGATAACTAGAAATTTAATTGCCTTAAATTACTTAAAAAAGATATTACAAAAAGCATGTTATGAAATCATTTATCAAAAACACACAACACATATGAGCTAAGGATCCAGCACGTCGGATGAAACGTCATACAGAAATACAGTTGACGTTAAAACGGCAGCAGAAAGTGATTTGATCAGTGCGTCTAATAGCGCTATCTGCTGATTTATTTGTAAATGAGCTCTATCAAAAACAGTCAAAATCGTTCACATTAAGATTGAATAATGACTTTTTTCTTCGTGTATTGCCACCGTGTCCACCGTAGGTGGTCGTCGGTGCTGCCCAAGCGTGGATGAACAGGCAGTGAGTGCCAGTCCTACGTCATCACGGCCAAGCGCCTGTATCTCTAGAGACAAGCACATCGTGTTCAATTTATATGCTAATCATGCTCAATTCATTTAATGCATTGTTCACATTAGAAAGGACGCAAATCGATGTCTTTAAATACGAAAATAATCGCCTTTATTGAAAAAACAGGAATCGCTATCAGTGGAAATAGATTCCCTGAAATCCATAACTATTTGTGTTTTATTGTATCAATAGAAAGATACCAGCGTTATCATAGAAGTGTATGGGTAGCTCAGATTGGCACAGATTGGGAGTGCACCTGAGATGTCGGGACGTAGGACGGAACGGTATAAGTACTGGCTATTGCTTGTGAAATGGGAAAATAAAGGCGATCGGTCTTGTAGAAACCCGCTTATAGAATCTATGCATACCAATTCGACAAGTGCGCTCTACAGAAAATTTATTCGATTTCCAGCTGTCGGAGAAACATTGTGCTTTTATTCGGATATCTGTTGTAAAAGTCAAGCAGAATCTATCCAACAAGCGTACTTTACACGAGAACATACATTGTGCGTTGACCTGTAACACAGGGTGCCAAAGATCAACTGGTTGGAAATTCGACGGAACACAGCTACATTTGTAAATGTCTTTGCCTTTGATATGCCATTTGTACTACAACTTACATGTAGTTATATCTTCATATCTAACACGAACACATTCTAGTCGCACAAGTGAAACACTGCCCTTTTAAATATGACAAAAAAAAATGAATAAAATGATAGCATAATATTGTTCGATTATACTGTATATTTACATGTACATGTTTAATTGGGTTTAAATTTGCTTCCGTCCGGCATATTGTTATGTGTTTGGTTTACGACGAATTATGAGCATTGTATCTCTCATAGCAAAACACATTAAGCTTTATTTTACAACAGAATTTGATAGATGTATAGTATAAAATGAGTAATAGAGCTTCTTTACAACTTAACCATACGTGTATATATATATATATGTGGTTGGTGATTTTAGCATCGATCTAGATGTACTCCAACATAGATATTTCGCTAAAAATCAAATCAAAATGGTATGCGTACATGTCTACTCTCTGCATCGGCGTAATACAAGCGAGGACTGGTTCATCTAAGTCACTGAGGCGTTTGATGTACGACACGCCATTGAGATATTGTACCAGCAGTCTATATTTAACATCTTGCTCATACATGTACGTGCATCTGAGAGATGACTATAACTCCACGTTACTTACACGCATGATATGAACGGTATTCATGTGAGATCAATATCAATCAGGGACTGAAGGAGGACGCCTCCCATACAGTCTCTAAACGAAAGTCTACCCTAGGCCGAACATGCCAATAAACTCTTCATTTACCCATGATTGAATAACACCAGTTAAATTGGAATAAGGAGCGGTTTGGAATCTTTGAATCGACTTTTGATGCTATTAGGAGAAAAGAAAACAAATCTGAAAATGCCCGTGAAGGAAGAGAATGTGGAGCATGACGTTGAGACAATCTAATTAAAATTATATCTTCAGATCGCTCCCGTTTACTGATATGTCGCGTTGAAGATCTAACAACATCTCATAGAGGGTCACGTCAGAGGTCAACATGAATGCATTATCGCATTTATAACAAGCCAATCAAAACGCGACATAACTCTTTCATTCAACCAATCAGAAAGCAGGACCTGTAGCATTTAATGCAGACACCTCGTAGCCCAAAATCCACTTTTTCGTCTGGTCCAGTGATAGTTTGAATATTGCGAAGCCTGTCATTGGTTAATTTTAGTTTCAAGTTGTTAAACTTTTTAACGACAACATCACCAGAAGAGGAAGTCTCTCTTATTTCAAAGCAAAATCCACAAATTGTACAAACGTTGTCTTGTAGATAGACACGGCGTGGTGTCAGGGCGCCGTCATTTTCGATGCTCATTTGACACCTCTCGGTCTTTTATCATAGCAAGTGTGTTCCGAAATCATTACATCATCACTTACAGAAATGCGTAAGCTCTCATCTGATTGGTTAATGCAAAGGTCGCCTGAACATGACCCTCTACGGGATGTTGTTAGATCTTCAACGCGACATATCAGTAAAAGGGAGCGATGTGAAGATATAATTTTAATTAGATTGGACGTTGAGATAAAGTGTACACGGAGGAAAAAAACCAAAAAAATCCCACCAGAGTGCTTACAAAACCGTACGTAATATGAACCCTTAAAATAACTAGGGCAAACTTAAGACAATATTAAAGGATCTTCACCAAGAATGGAAAAGTACAAGGAGTAAGCGTGTTGTGGAAAAGGACAAGGAGACTAAGACCTAATTTTCCGGAAAAGTATCTTCAACGACTCCCGCCTTCTACATCTTGGTCAAATCGAGAACTGAGGGAATGACAACAAACCACAAGGCACACAACTGGTTCGCCTGTTGTCAGTTGTCAGTATAATGTGACCGGGTGAGGTGTCCTGGTGGGTATCTTCGGCAGTATGTTTCAGTGAGGTAACACTATAAAGTCGGCATCAGTTCCGCGCTATCACAAGGAGACAAACACGAACATATCGCAGCCTCCCAAAACACACACGCATACTCTACACGCATGCATCTTGCACACATGGGAGGCCGTCCTTAAATGGCCATAGCTGTTGATAGGACGTTAAACAATACTAACCAAACCAAACCAAGCAAGGCACACAAATGAGCATAATTTATAACTTCAACCATCATTTTATACAAAGAAATAGCATATTTCGCAATGAGATAATGGTGATGACCATAACCTGCATCTTTGGAAACCCTGTTTTGGAGAAGCAGGAATGCTAATATATTGAATTGAAAGTTCACAGACGGAGTCTAAACGCTGGCAATGGTATTTGATGGAATACACTTAAAACACAAAAGCAATGGATTCGGGTTAAGTATACACATGTACAATAAATTGAAAGTGAAACATACAAGATACAAGAAACTTTATTTAACGTCGCATACAGGTAAACAAGGAACATTAGCTCTTGAGAGCTATTATTGCGACAAACATATGTAAAAATAACAATAACATATTATATTGCAAGTAAAGGGAGATAATCACATATATTAATAATAAAACAGTAATAATCATCACAGAAAAAGAAAGTATACAGTATTAAAACATAACAGATAATAATATCAAACTGAAGTCACACAAGTTAAACACAATTCATAGAAATCGGAAAATAAGTACTAATTAATATTTTGCAATTATAAGCAGTTATTGATTATCTGATTAGAAGTTGATTTACCTGTACACCATTTCTGCAATAGACTGTAACTCACTATCATCACAACTGGCCACCTATGTAAACATGTGATTTTAAGCAGAGTTGGTGTTCGGGGAAGACCCCATCCCAGGTTTCTAAGTGATTGGGAGTCCACTACCTACAAGGGCCCCCGGGATATATATATATATATATATATATATATATATATAAATGGTGTTAATATAGGAAAATTATTAAATGTGATCAAAACATACACGGGGGCTGTGAATCTAAGGTCGAGAACAATGTATACGCGGAAACAATGACAATTAGATGAGATTACACACAGAGACAATGACGCTAAAATGGAGCCCACATCGTTATATTGCTCTGATGGAGTATACATGGTAACAAATAAGCTAAAATTAATATAGTGAAACTCCTTATGATAGTTTCGTTTTATCTTTTAAATGATATTTCTCTAATAAAACGGTTCGAAATAAAATCGATCTCTACGATATCATGGACCTTTAACAGCGCGCCTTTACATAACAAGTAATGAAGCGGGTCTTCCCTGTCCTTTCCTCGGCCTGACACTAATTCCAGGCACCATCAAAAGCATGCACGCTTACATAATTTGATTGTTCAAAGGAAATCTCTTTTGTTTTCGTATTTGAAATCAAAATCTTTAGATTTGTCTTCTAGTGACATTCCAACCCACATTTTTTTTTTATTTCTGGATTTCTAATTACGATTTAGACCTGCAGCCACGTTTTGGCGTTGAGAAAGCACGGCCAATGCTTCAAAAGCGATTGCTCAACTTATTGAGATATCCTGTTTAAGCCCGGTAGCGCTCCCGCGAGGGACTACAGTAGCCCGGCGTAATTGGCCAGATTTGGAGAATTTTCTGATGTCAGGTTAGGATTTAACTTAATGGCCCTTTCCCGTAAGAATCAATCGTACTGTTATATGAATGATGACCCATCACACTAACCAGCTATCTTGACGTTTGGAGCATTTGGTTTGAAGCTTTATCATAATTTTCAAAACTCATCTTCAAGTAATGGTACTACGTACAATCACGGACGATTAGCAGTATATTTTTCTCAGAAGCAATATTTCCCATAAAAAAAAAGGAAAAAGAAAATCCACTATCGGTTTCTGCCAAGCGGTATGATGTAACCTGGGAATTAAATTGGGATTTCTTTTCCGACATCTAAACGAAAAATGTCTCTTGCGCACCGTTGGAGATATAAAAGTCATTATTCTGCCATTCCTTGTGTTGCTTAGCAAAATCAGGCATTGTTGCCTGCAATATCCAATGAACTGTGAGTGTGACGTCATCAAAATATAGTCAACATGTTAGCTATATATTATATCAAAGACTAAACGTTGTTCTTGCCTTCTGCGTGTTGCTAAGGACAACCAGGCACTGTTGTCTGCATTATCCAATAAACTGCTATAGTGACGTCATCGACATAAATGTAACATGTAGTGACGCCATTAACATATATTTAATTAACCAAGGGCTAAACGTTGTGATGACGGTGAGTCATATTGTGCATGTACATTCAGAGCGAAATATTGGTTAAAGGTATTCTAATTCGGTGTTAACTTTTCGCGTCTTTTCAAGGAATTGAAAACTTTTATAGATCGCTTTACACAGTTGAAACTGATTTATTGTAAAAAATAATTCTTCTGCAAAACGTCCTTAGCCCATAAACCTTGAATGAATATATCAATTAACGTGAAATGTACCTAATGTAACAAAATAAGAAAAGAAAAATTGAGTTTAAAGAGACCCACAAACACTACAAAAAGAGTAAGCGTCAGCTAATAACACTATAATGGTAAGTCAGCTATAGCTCCAAAAGTGTATATGTAAAACAGCTATGAGATTAAGCTTTCGCTAAAAATGCGATAGGTACATGTACCAGCTATACCTACAAGTAATAACGCTATAAGCACGCTAAAAGGGTAAGCTTTTGATTAATATACAATTTGGACTTTTGTGCTGGCAGCCGATGTCTATATCACTTTTTCAGGTTCATATTACATCATATTTACCAGCACAAAAGCACAAAACCTTTTTATAATATGCTTCAACAATTAAATTTCGATATGCGGGTGATACTCAATTCCTCGTAGGCCCTGCCTTTTGAGTTCCATATACATGGCTTGGGACGTTCGTTTTGACTTGTGAAATTCTGTACCATTGATGATGTCCAAATAACTGCAAATATATATTCAGTTCGTGCCTAATAGCCTTGAGAGTTGGGTTTTTGTATAGTTCAGCTTTACTGAAACTAGCATCCGTGTAAAATTAAGCCAGGGTTGAATACAAAAATTCGCCATCATAGCTTTCGAAGACATCGTCAATGTTCTTTCCTTTTTAAGATAAGCACACCGTGTTCTATGGGAATTAACACCATCTACATTTGTATATCTTCGAGTAGTTTTGGGGAATTTTGAGATATAACGGAGGCGAAGCGCTCGTCAGTAGCCATCTTCTGTTGTCGTCTGACAGATCGCATTCCGGTCTAACTGCACATGCGCTATGACAGTTGCAGGAATTTCGATATAGGCTATAACCAGTCTACGTACATGACTGTTTGAGGACTGGTCACGTGTATTGGATCCGGCCAATGTGATTGCGAGAAATTTACAAGCATATAATACAACACGATAACTCGATCAGGGTAAACGTTCGCTACAAACACGATATATATCAGCTTTAGTTTATAACACTATAAGATTAAGCTTTCGCTACAAACACGATATGTACCAGCTTTAGTTTATAACGCTATAAGATTAAGCTTTCGCTACAAACACGATATGCACTTGTATCAGCTACACCTCAAAACGCTATGGGTGAGGCTTCGCTGAAACACGAGATGTATTAGCTTTAGTTTATAACGCTATAAGATTAAGCTTTCGCTACAAACACGATATGTATCAGCTTTAGTTTATAACGCTATAAGATTAAACGTTCGCTACAAACACGATATGCGCTTGTATCAGCTACACCTAAAATCGCTATGGGTGAGGCTTCGCTGAAACACGATATGTATCAGCTTTAGTTTATAACGCAATAAGGTTAAGCTTTCGCTACAAACACGATATGCACTTATGTGAGAACTGTCTAATCTCGTACGGAAAAGATCTCTCTGAGATTTTCGAAAAGAGTAGGCGTGTAACGCCGACACAGAGGATAGGGTAAGATTTGAATTCGGTCGATAGAACTAGGCTCTCTTTATCAGACATTTAGAAGGACTTTAAAATATATATACATGTACCATACCAAATTCATAGAATAGGAAGGTTCTGGTGTAGCTCGCGGCGGCTCAGTACCTCACTTCCGGTCAAGGGTTGGTGCTGCAAAACGACGAGTGTTAGGTTAAGGCAAATAAAAGGCCTAGGAACCGTCTTACAAAAAATAGACTTATGCAGTAAACACATATAAACTCCATACTTTATCCCTTTGTCTATGTATTTGTCTGCTTGATAACCTACTCGATAGTGAAGGGGGCGTAAAACCTATCAATCAGTCAATCTAAAAGCACATTAGCTTGTAGATAATCACTTTTATCGGTACAAATTGAATAAAAAACACTTTGTGTAACATGTGTTACATATTTTGCGATAAAACAAATATTTGTAGGATTAATTAGAAATGCTTCTTTTCATTTCATTATTGTTGTTATTGTTCCGAACAATGCCACACACAAAAAAAAACCCGGAAAATATTGAAATTGACGAAAATTCATTTTTTTGTTATTTTTTCCAAAAAAATCCCCAAACTATCGGAATGTTTAGATTTTCATAAAATCAACTCTACATAGTTGCATAACCATTATATGAAAGTTTCAACGAGTTTTGCTGGTTAATTGCGAAAGTGTGGAGCCACCTTAATATAATTCAAAGAAGAAATATTTATAAGCTGTTTATGTTACATAGGGGAAAACACTTGCATGGAAAAAAATATCACAGTTCCTATAATGGTAAGAGAAAATTTCATTTCCTTTAAACTGTATTAAATACTGTTGTCAGTTCATTTGATCAGAGTTTACAACAGCATTTTTATTTGGGCCCTTCTTCCTTAATAACAACAAATCCGGATTTTCATTCGGCTTTCCGGCCTGTACTCTACACAATCCAATATGGCGACCTCACTAACTGAATACACACGCTATTTCAGCCTTACCAAATGCAATCATATGTGAGTAAATTAATTTATAATAGCTGTATCAAGTGTTTGTTTTGTTTATCCTACAGTAGTTACTTCAATGAATCACCTATTGACCATGCTAAAAGGATCTGGTGGTAATTGCTTTAGTTTCCAGTGAGCACACTTGCCGGACACCTGTGGGCTTGTCGTCCGGTCCCCGTTCCCACTAATTACAGGCCTCCCTGTGGCCATATTACGCCTATCTTGCAACTGACCACTAGTTGGGTCATTGCTGAAGTTGGGTCAGCCTTGTTATTTAATCAGTGTCAATTTCTTGTGTAAAAAGACTCCATTCAGTACAAATAACAAGATGATACGGTTCATAGTCTAAGGTGATACGGGTCAATAAAACTAAGACGTGTAGTCTATAAACCCATCAACCAACCAACCAAGGGTCAATTAAGCTGATACGGCAGGGAGGATTTCAAACTGAAGCTGATACGGAGCCGTAATATGACTCAGGCATGGTCTGGAAAGAGCGAAGCTCGTATTATGCATTTGTTTCAATAGTATAGTATAATATTAGTGAATCATAACACCACCCATTTTAATACATACAAAATGTACTGGTACTTGTTTTTTTATAATATACTTGAATCTGTTGTTGGGCAAAATCATTCATCTTTGTACTTCCACATTCACACTACACTAATAAGACGCATCACATGCTTGTTTGAAGTTGACTGGTTTGTGTTTGAAGTTGACTGGTTTGTATTATACTGTACTACTATATAGCTATATTGATAGTAATAGTATCCTCATTTGGTTCTTGGTTATCCAATAATAAAAGTATATACTCTACTCATGACTGTTCATAATAATATGTATTATTAAAAAAGATCATCAATTAAAAATGGTAATGTGAGTTGTAAGCAGAATGTTTAAACAATTAATTTGAGCTGATATGCCAATCCATGAAGGATGTATCTATTTTTAAATTAAATATGTTTAGCATGTTAGACACAGCAGGTTAGAGACTGTCATGGGTCCTACCACTATAAGTATAAAACGTTTTTTTTTTAATAATTTAGATAATCCACGTGAAATGATGAAATTTAATGTTTGTATTGATTATATACCTTAGAAATTCCAGGTATCTACATCAGGAGATTCCTCCTCTTCAACGTCGCTGTTGTCATACAGTTTTTGTAGATACCTAGAAATAGATTGGCATATCAGCTAAAACCATTTGTTTGCAAGTGAAGTTTCTGGATGGACACCATCGTATAAATTTGTGTAATTATACTTTGAGTGACTTTTTTTGCGACTTTGATCATGTTTTCCTCGATGTTTGATTAATACCCTTATTATGTCATTGTCGAATTTGAGGGTCAAAGATTGTGTGTTGTGTTCTGTGATGATTGTGTTAACATGGAATTGATGTTAGTTTCATGATGGACTTGTAATGCTTGAGTCAATATTGGTGTTAAATGTGGTTAAATAAAAACAATTGTCATCACTAGTTCAATACTTATATTTACGTTTTGTCTGCAACTTATGGTTTTTTTTTAACTTACAATCGATATTTAAAATTTAAATTTCCCGCATTATCGACAGTCCACACCAATTCGTTTAATAGTAGGAACAACGAGTTGTCGCGTGCTGATTGGCAAACAAAGTAGTACGTTGAAATTTTAACAGTCACTTCAATGTTATTCCACAATTCAGTATCAATACAATTGCGTATGATATGTCTATAGGATGATTTAAGTTTATCAATAGAACTCTGAGCTGAAAGCTAGATTTGAAATTGTTTCAATTTTTCCCGGAACAAATTTCGCGCATGGATAAATACAGTGAACACCGTAAATCCGACCTTACCCTCCACGAGAGAGCTATTTTTGGAAGTTAAATGAGAAAAGAGAAAATTTCGAATTTGTGGATAATCCAGACGTGAATTTATTTGTTGATTGTATGGGAATCTGACTACAGTCAGTAGATTCTATAACAGCCTTGTTATTTGACATGTCGTCAGAAACTATGGAAACCGTGGCTGCGAGACGGGTGAAACTGATAGCGTTTGAAGTGACTGATCTTGCAAAAGAGCACAGGGGTTCGTTACAAATGTCTGAAATGTTTATGTGTGCAGTAACTCATATCAATAGGTCTGTAACATATGTGTCAGTAGGTTTATAGAATATGTGTATTTCAGACATTTGTAACGAACCCCTGTTGATCGTTGCAGTATAACAGACGATCTTTCTGATAAATTGCATGGGTGTTGAAATTGTTTCCATTGCCGGTGTAGCCCTTGGTCTTGTTTTTGTTGTAATACATTTTTTTTTTTGTATATTTTCTTTTTTCTTTTGCATATAAATTTACAATTACATTATCAAGTCTCCCAATGCTCGGCGATATTTCAACAGCCGTCATGTTTATATACATTGGATATTGTAGTTCCGGTCAGTGTTGTATTAATATGCTGAGAATTGTGTGTCGTGCTGCATGTTACTTAAAGTTCCATCAACGACACAGCTTTCAAAGAGGCTATATAGTGACAATGCCATGCAAATGTAAATATAAGGGTAGTGACACTGAAAAATCCACAATTTTTCCCTTTTAAAACACCTTACGTTTTTCCTTGGAAAGCTGTCGGTGACAATTCTGTTTCATCAGGTGTATCACCGGAGCAGACGACCCGTGAACTTTGACCCTGTCGATGATCTGACCTTTTAATATCCAATGAAAACAAAGCGACCTCGTTATTGACCCTGCCTCGTCCATACTCGGGTATTTCTGTCCTAGTGGGAATGACCCTCGTGTGTTACGATCGATTATCAATATTTAGATGGAAAATGTGTATGTTTAGAAAGTTGTAAGTATCAAATTATCTATTTCTTTCCTAAATTCAAGCTAATTTAATCGACGGTAATACAGTTTGTCAACTAATCACATTCTAACGCACTCTTCGACGCCATTTGCTTGTGCTTTTTGATGACCCTGCCAATCATTTCTATTTTCGATACAAAAGGAAATAAATCGCGATAATAAACACATCCGGTGTATTAAATATGGTCAATATTTTTTGAAAAATTCGTTGTTTCGAATAATTAATTTTCCTGCTACGTTACATGTCGCTCTATTATTCGATTATGCATATTAACGGGCTCCATGAACCGGAAGAGGTCACCGGAAGTACGAAAAGTTTCTAGACTGCAGCTGTACGATTCAGTGATGGAATCAGTTTGGTTGGATCAGATCTATTTACACGCACATGTTACCGGTAAAGAGCTTCGCTCGGGGTGCCTACAGCTTCGCTCTTATCAGCTAAATGGCCTAGGGAGAACCCTGCAGGTACATTTTGTATGTAGAGAGCAAAAGCGAGCGTAACCCCTGGATATTGAGGATGGACCCCCTAATGCATCAATGTGTCTTACTGCTATAAGGGTAAGCTTTCGCTAATATCAGGTATATTAATCAGCTTCATAGCTAACACCATTAGAACGGTAAGCCTTTACTAAAAAAACGATATGAATCAATACACACTAATGCAATTAGAGTAAGCTTTCGCTATGATGATGTTGAAGGCAATGAGGAAAGTGAAGTAGAAGAAAATTTGTCCAGGAATTGAAAAAAATAATAATCTAATGAGACGACGGAGGCTAAACCCTGCAAAGGAAAGGTGACCTTGCATACATTGACATAAGAAAGTCCAAGAAATCCAAAAAGATTTAAATTCCTACTGACCTTGACATGGTACAAATGTCACTCTGGTAAAATATTAGCCGCTTCCTACCAACTCGGCTAGGGAGAATTTCTTTTTAGCTCATTCGGTAGAGCGTGAGACTAGTAAGCCAGAGATCCCGGGTTCGACTCCTGACGGAGGCATTGAAAAAATAATTACCTTTGTTACACAAACATTCGAAACCAAGAGGATGTTCCATGTAGATGGAACCCAGTACTGTGCGACACACCGTGCCGGTGTCTGTCTATATTGGCCGTGTAATCATATAGAGCGATACCAAGGTAGGAAATGCTGTATAGTGCTCACTATTATGTAGTCTATACACTGTAGCTGTAGTAGACACGGGCAATTGTAGAAATACGGTGGTTTCAAGTATTTCAATAAACAATTCAAACTTACAAACTATATTACAATTTAGGATGAGCATCAGTAAAAAAACGCTTAAATAATAAACCTTATATAAAATCATAAGAAGAAGCATGGAAATGCTACAATGTACGTAAGATGGTGTTAGGTGACAGTTATTTTTCTATTAGGTTCTAATTTTGAAGAATGAACTGTAGCATCTTATCAAAAGGACTGCACCGTGTGGGCATGCACCAATCCAGCCAATGACCGCGATAGCCATTGCTGAATTTGTGAACGCGTAGTCTCGTCCCGTTCCGAGACTTGGACTGGGGAATCACGCGAGCCTTCCCTGTGTGCCAATGCACATTCCCTATCCTCGGGGAACTTACCTTAAATGATACCACAGGGGCACTACGACGTCAGGCGGCCATCCACCCTGTCACTGACACGCTTGACGTTGTTGCGTTAGTGAGCTGATCTCCGGGTTATACTACCTCATCGGAAAAGCTAGCTTGCTAGTAAGGCACGTTTTTCTCTCTTTTATTCCATTGCTGTTAAATAAGTAAAGGTTATTGCATGGTTTTCTAGTTACAGGGGACTTATTACACCGTTTCGCTCGGGTGTAATAAGTCCCGTGTGACGAGAAATCATGCAATAACTGGTTTACTGCATGCTTCCCGACTAGAACAAAACTGAAAAATTGAGTAAAAAGTGTTCACCTGGACAATCTTTTTACCTACCCTACACTGCAGATAATTTACATGTACATGTGTGAGTGAGTACTAATCAGAACCAGGTAAGTTTGTCTTTATTCTCAATAGCCCAGTCTGAGTGTATCTGGAATTAATGAAGATATGAATATCCTAAAACTAAGAATGGACGAGTTGGAGAAATCAGAGTCTTTCCTAAACAATTCTTTTGAGGAGCATCAGCATTACAGAGTCAAACAGGATGTCACTGGTATTCAGGTCAACATGGATTCAGTAGCAAGTGACATATTAGAGTTGAAATGTCGCTCCATGAGAGACAATCTCCTCTTTTTTGGTATTGATGAGTCGGATGGTGAAGACTTTAAAGTCGAAGATGACATACGAGTACCTACAGAAGACTGTGTAAACAAGGTTATACGTGTTGTACAAGAAAAACTGGAGGTACGCGAGGAGACCTATGTAGAGCGTGCTCATCGGGTCGGACATAAAGCGGAAGGTAAGGCCAGGCCTATAGTCGCAAGGTTTAAAAGGCGTGACCAAAAAGAAAAAATTAAACAATTAGCACCCAAAAAGTTGAAAGGATCTAAATTTCGCATAACAGAACAATTCCCCTGGGAAGTTCGTGAGACTAGGAGGAGGCTTTGGCCAGCATGTAAGAGTGCTCGGGACGAGGGAAAGAAGGCATACTTTGTGCGTGAAAAGTTGTACATTGATGGTATTTTGTACACCGAGCCTACAGTAATAGCGACCACTACCAAGGACACTGGTGGAGCCATCCCTAAGCCAAGTAATCATGGTAACAGAGCCAGCCAAGGAACAGCTAGTCGTGGTCAAGGCAAAGCTAGTCGTGGACGAGGAAGTGGACGAGGAAATGTCGGTCGTGGACATCATCCTGTTTCATAGGACAATGTGGAGTGTGGGGACACGCCCCAGAATCTCAAAGTTCTATCATGGAACATAAACGGTGGACTTGACAATAAGTTAAAGACAATAAGTTTTTTAAATTATATCAAGACATATGACTTGATTTTTCTATCTGAATGTTGGATACCCAATGATTATTCTTTATCAATTGAGGGGTTTTCGTGTTATATTTACCCTAGATTACTAGTTGTAGGATCTCAAGGTGGTGGGATGGTTATTCTTGTTAAAAACGTGTTTGTAAATTATGTATCTGTAATTGAATCAATATATGATTCAATCATATGGTTAAAGGTATCGAAAACCCTTATTGATAACCAAAATGATTTATATATAGCATGTGTTTACATGCCACCTTCTAGTTCTGTATATTATAACATGTACAACTGTGACCTTTTCTTTGAACTTGAAAATGGTATTGTAAATTATAGTTCCCTCGGGGACATTATGATGGTTGGAGATTTTAATAGTCGTACAGGTATCCTACCTGATTATATCCAGAATGATGTAATTCATTCCAGTATTAAAAATTGCCTCTCCAATATAATAAATTATGAACCTGATGACGGTTTAAAAATCAGGCATAACCCAGATGTAGTAATTAACACTTTTGGTAATCGCCTGATACAGCTATGTAAATCATGTAATATGTGTATATGTAACGGAAGAGACCAACAAGGATATTCTAATGATTTTACATACTATGGACACAACGGCATGAGTACTATAGATTACTGTATAATTACAGATTCATTATTTAATATTCTGGAACAATTTATAATTTCAAATTTTAATGTATTTTCTGACCATGCTCCTTTGCATATTCAATTAAAATGTCAGATTTATCACACTGTTACACATGAGGTTACTGAAAGTGGTGAGCGTAAACCATTATACAAATGGAATGATGATTTTAAGGATTGTTTTTTAAATCTGTTGTCTGACAATCAGGAGAACCTATGTGTTGCTGTAACCATCCCTGATGCTGTTAGTCAGTCTGATATTAACACTAGTGTGAGTAGTTTTACTGAAATACTGATGAAATCTATGGAACCTTTCCTTGTAAAATTAACTAAATATTGTGATGCCAATCAAGATAACCATAATTATACATGCCGAGATGGGTTAATCAATTTTAATACTGATAAACCATGGTTTGATATGGAATTGAAAACTTTGTACAACTTGTACAAATCAGCTCTGTATAACTTCAATAAGGAAAAAAATGTATTTAATCATGCTCTGCTTGTGGAGAAGAAAAGGAACTATAAATTAAAAGAATCTATGAAAAAAAGAATGTACTTAAAGTGTGAAGGCGACATGCTTGAATACATGAGATTTAACAATCCTAAGGAATTTTACAGAAATTTCACTGCAACCAAGTCCAAGAAACCAGATATTGAATTGAAAGTTTTATTTGAGCACTTCAAAAATTTGGCCAGGAACGATAACTCTGATCAAGAACCTGATCAATCTCACAATCATTCAGATGAAGTACCACTATATGAAGAATTGGACCAAGTAATTACTATTGATGAAATTTGCAAAGCAATCAGTAATTTAAAGAAGGGAAAATCCCATGGTATAGATTGCATCTTAAATGAAAGTTTATTGGTAGGGAGGGATATTTTATTACCTATTTTGTGTAAACTTTTTAACAATATATTGGACTCTGGTCTCTATCCTGCTGATTGGGCAGTTGCTGTAATTACACCGGTACATAAAAAGGGTGACCTAACTGACCCTAACAATTTTAGAGGTATAAGTATAGTAAGTTGTTTAGGAAAATTATTCACTTCTGTTTTAAACAATAGACTTTTAAAATGGTCAGAAACATATGATGTAATAACTGATGCTCAATTTGGGTTTAGACCTGGTCTTAGTACAGTAGATGCTATATTTTGTTTACATTCTATTATATCCAAATCATTTATTAATAAGAAAAGATTGTATTGTTGCTTTGTCGATTTTCGTAAAGCATTTGATATGGTAAATAGAATAAATTTATGGAATAAGCTATCAAAACTTGGTATAAGAGGAAAGCTATTACAAGTTGTAAGGTCTATGTACTCTCATGTTAAATCTTGTGTTAAATTAGATGGAAAGTTGTCAGATTTTTTTCTTAACAGGGTTGGATTATTACAGGGTGAAATTCTGTCACCGATATTTTTTTCTATGTATATAAATGATTTTGAATCATATTTTATACAAAATTGCAAGGGTAGTTATGAGTTTGAGGAACTCAGTTTATATCTGATGCTATATGCTGATGATCTGGTATTATTCTCCGAGACTGTAGAAGGTCTCCAAGATATGCTTGATAATTTAGAAAAATATTGTACTGAATGGAATTTAACTGTAAATGCTGAAAAGACAAAAATTGTAGTTTTTAGAAAAGGTGGAAGATTGCATAATGAGGAAAAATGGTATTACAAAGGAAGTAAGGTTGAATGTGTGGATCAATTTCCTTACCTAGGTGTTATTTTAAATTACAACAATAAATTCACATCTATACAAAAACAATTAGCTAGCCAAGGACGAAAAGCTATGTTTGCATTATTTGCAAAGTGTTCATCATTAAACTTAAATGTAAAAACTATGCTCCATCTTTTCGATACATATGTAAGCAGTATCCTTTTCTATGCAAGTGAAATTTGGTGTATGCACAAAGCTCCAGAGATAGAACATGTACATTTACATTTTTGTAAGAAACTACTAAAAGTGAAGAAATCGGCCAATAACAACATGGTATATCTTGAATTGGGACGGTTACCTCTAGTTTGTATGAGAAAAATTAGAATGATAAAATATTGGTTTAAATTATTAAAATCTGAAAATTGTATTATATCAACTTCCTATAGGTTTTTATTACAATGTTGTAGTAGAAATGATTTCAACTGGGCTATAGCAGTAAGAGATGAATTAAACAATCTAGGTCTTAGTGATGTTTGGTTAAATCCATGCATCTCTCAGCAAAATCTGTTATTACCATTGATAAAACAAAGAATTTTTGATCAAGGCATACAATCCCTAAGGGCCACAGTGGAAAACTCTCCAAAATGTTTATTGTATAAACATATAATAGATTTTGGAGAAACATTACAATTTTACCTCACAAAATATATACCAAAGAAATATCGCATTTGTTTAACTCGAATACGTACATCTACCCATTCTTTAGCTATAGAAGTTGGAAGGTATAATAATATACCTAGAGAACGTAGATATTGTAAACAGTGTAACTCCCCCTCTGAATTAGAGGACGAATTTCATTTTTTATTGGTCTGTTCTAAATTCCAAAATCTCAGATCTCGTTTTATCAAAAGCTATTATTGGAAAAAACCATCTGTGTTTAAAGTCGTCCAGTTATTGAGTGTCCATAATATTAAAGAATTGTGTATACTAGGAAAATTCATATATGAGGCAAACAAATTAAGGGTATTATAATGGAATATGATTGTTTTCATCCTCTGTACATTGTCCATGTTTTGTTTAAAAAAAAAAAGTTTTGTATACTGATGGGCCAATGGCCCAAAGTTTGAATAAAACTTGAAACTTAACTTGAGTGTATCCTTCATAATGGATACAAGTGTTTTTGGATTACCTACTATCCAGCTCCAGTGTCAGGGAAGGTAAGGAGTGTCTGTTCAACTATTAGAACAAAATACGGGAAACAATGATGAATTTCAGACTACTTTTTCAGTTTAATTTTCAAGACGTGGCAAAGGTAAAGGATATTGAAACCATTTTCATACATACAATGTAAGGGTTTATCAATCCCTAAGGAATTCCAGTTCTTTCAATGAATGGTATATTTGAATGTGCTATTTTGTATAAAGAAGCAGCTCCTAAAGAAAATGCTTATCCTCTCACGTGATAAGGAAATCAATAACGCTGCAAACTCAGTAATTTTATTGTTTGTTTTTCAATCATGAAATTACCGCGAATGACTGTGGTAGCAAGTGATTTATTGCCCACAGTTTTCCATTGTGAGAGGTGGGAAGTATGCAGTAAGATTTGTGTTTAGCCGAAGTTATATAACGTCAATTTCATAATATACTTCTTGTAACAGTTTACCGATACATGTCTTACTGGCAATGAAAAGGGATTTTAACTTCCAACGACCAAAGAGACGTGATTATTGTCTTAAGCAGTCGAACATGTAATTCATATTGAGCATTTCGATAATATATATAAATATTCAAGCATTCAATAGAATCTAGAATGTACATTTGGATATTCAGATGGCAATGTGTGGATGTCCAAAGTCAATACTATAAATTGTAAATCACTTATAATTGAGGTATACACTCTCACTTTATCAAATTTCTTAGCTTTTGGGATTCAGAACGAAATTTCCGCAAAAGTATCCAATGTGAAAACGTGTCAGTACTGAGCTCGAACCCCACGCTGGCATTCGTCATAAAAAAACATAAGAAGCTCTTACCGTAAACATTAATTAGAATATAGATATTTTCATCAGATATGTATTATTTAATCTTCAAGTATTTTTACTTTAGACTGTCCAAAACCATTCGAAGATTGTACACGAAATAATTTGATATGATTTTTAATTCAATACTGCCTTTACCGCCGCAGTGGCGGTGCGCTGTTTGACCTCCTGCTTCTTTGCTACTTGGACAAAGAAAATGAAATGAAATGAAAGCTACTTAGACGGTGTTATTTTGTGCCGTTTGACTTGTTTTTTTTTTGTGTTGTATGGACGGTAGCACTCGACTATTAATGTTGGTTTTACTTTACACCGACGCTGTTTTATTCCGCCTCGTTGTGTCTGCCACGGGCTCAAGCCGCGTTAACCCTATTCTAGATAGCTGGAAACCAGCATTACGTTCTCGATTAGATAAGAGACGTAATGGCGACTGCCATTTTTATAGGGGTAGGTGATGTCTTTTTTTTCTTTGTGCTAGTATTTCCTCGGATTCTGTTGTCTGTTTTATCGACTCGAAGATGTTAATCTGTATTGATATCCTGAAACTGGTGAATTTTGCTCTATTTTATCCTCGTAACGACTAAATTTTATTATCGATCTGAACTTTTAAAATCGGATATATGCGAAATATCAGTTTCTCAAAATATGTACATACATATCATTTAACTATGTATTCTACAACGCATATTGACCGTACGTGAAAAGTGAGAGTCGTAGATCCATAATTGTTTCAACTGGATACTCCGCAAACTGTTCAAAGGGAGATAACAGCTACAAGTGAGATTGTCAACGTTGGTTCCTCAGCTATAGACACGATATTGTACCTGTTCAGTGTAGAATAACCACAAAAGTAACATGTGTACTGAAAGATAAAATAATTATCAATTGTCCATACATGTAAATGTGTACAGTACCTTGTGCATGTCTTCAAATTTCATTTAATGTTATGAAAACAAGGAACATTTGATTATATATATATGTTTTACATCTCTGAATACTGAAGTGCATCTCGTATAGCCAAAAGTACCATTGTTTTTTTTTCGGATGATTCTTCATAATACAATTCTTTTACGAGTTAAAGACGTCCTGTCCAAACACATACACGTTCCATGTATACAACATATGGACAGGTATACAAAAAGTATTACACCTAACGGACAAAATTATTGTACAAAGACCATATATCATGCCGTGTCCAATCACATGATGTATCCAAATGAAATTTACATGATTTTGTTAAATTGCATTGCATTCATGATAAAACAAAATAAAGGTAGAAACTGTGTACATAGGCTAAATTGTAGTATTTCACTGTGTACTCATTGGAGACTATATGCTGCTTGCTCAGTTCATCCCAGAGAAGGTATTAACTTATAGATGTACTTGATTTAGATATAGAGAAAATAAATCTCAAGCCTTATCGCTGCATCTGTATCAGACATATCGACTTTAAATAATGTTTTGAAATGTAGAATATAATTATCTTGTGAACTAACTTGTCCGACAATCATTCAAATATTTCTACCGGTAAATACGTTTAAACCATAAAAATGGACGTACATGTGAGACACACACAGGTAATTGTACCTATCAAATTTGATGATGGATACATGTGCATTATTCCCAAAATGAATTTGACTGCATCAGGCAGCTTTTTCGTCCTTCTAGAACTAACTCATCGGTGATGCTAAGGACAAACAAAGTGGTAATTCAAATTGGTTTAAACTGCTGTTGGAGCAGAATGGGAGGGTGGAACTAATAGTACATGTTAATTTCAAATTGAAAATGACTAATTAATTGTGTACATCATGTGCCGCACCACAAATAATAGCTGTGGCTATCAATGTCAAGGCGAATCACGGGGCGTTAACATATCTACCAGCAGATAAATTTAAGAACTTTGAAGGTAAAAGTGATACATTGATAAATAGGATTATGCGAACTATTTCAATTGTTTATCATCTTACTTGGCATAATGTATCATAGCGGCAGATTTCACGGTCCTACAAAAAGCTACATGTATGGTAAGGGAGGTAACAAGCATATCACTGCGGATACAATTCGAGTCTGTTGTGAACCATGGCCATCCATTATTCAAAGAATAAACATATTATTGTACATGTATGAGAATGTTTCTATTCACGGCATTGTGAACAGTTACATAATATACCTTAACTAATGATAACTGTCCTTTAAAGAAAATACATTTTCGAATGTTCATTTCACCATTCCTCAATATAACAAATTGAAATTAACCGACAAAGATTTTTTTATTTTTTTATAATAATTTTTCCCAATATTGAATTCATAAAACGTTATAAATAACATTATGACAAAGTAAATATTCATTATTTCATAGATATTGTACTTAGTTTCACTGTAGATACGCCACTAAACATGACGTCATAAAGCATGCAACATCAGATTTTACCGCCAATTTTATGACGTTTTATGTGTTAACTACAAGGGCAGACCTTGCCACGGTATCATTGGCCTAACCTGTTCAGGCCCAAATTGGTATTTCAATTAATTCTTATCGTACAGCAATATGGTAGTGAGTGATTGGCTTGGCTTTTATGTACATGTATTATCATTTGAAGCTGTCAGTGTGTTACACGTTTGACTGTAAAAAAGTAGCAATTCCGTTTCAAAAAGTTCGCATAACTAGAAGCGAGATCATGACTTTCTTTCTATCCTCTCAAAAGTAATTTTCTCCTGTTACATTAGAGTTTTCCTCGACATTTTTTCGTTCAATGCCCAGCCGACTAAACTTCTAAGATCCTTAAAGATGTAAATATTAGCTCAAAAACAAAAATATCAGGGGTGGCCGAACTTGCCCCGGTTTACCGTATGTAGATTTTTGTATCAATGACGCCATTTTCTTTCAGTCAAAGCTTAAGAAGATATTAATTCTTGTGCGTAACGTATATGATGGGTCGGGTGGCGCAGTGGATAGCGCGCTCGTCTTCACCAAGATGACCGGATTCAATCCCGGTCACCTGCCCGACCACGCGGGTTTTCTCCGGATACTCCAGCTTCCTCCCACATTAAGAATTAAATCCTCTGCGGGCTTCCGTCAGGGCACAAACAGTTTTAAAAACTAAAATTAAAAAAAGAACACATTGCAATACTTTAATGTAACTGAGATCGTCGTTATATCGATATGTAGTCTCAATTACTGTTCGATCCTGAAACACCGTATTGAATATCTAATTTTGTAACTGTCACCGAGGTTTGACAGGTAATGATGCCAAATAGAATTTAACAGTTTCTGTCTGAAACTAGTTATAAATCGGCACGCGTTCTGAAAAAGTAATACGTTGCTGAAAAAGGGCGTTGAACTCGGGTTGGTTGTCTGGAAAATTATTGTTAATTTCGTCATAAATGCATTAACCATTGTTTCTTTTACGAGTGGTGGTACATAAATAAATTGTGTTTAGTCTATAACCAGACTTTCAAAAATGTTAAATTTGTCGTTCATATTCTCAACAAATGGAAATCAAAAGCTGATGAAATTTTTAGATGATGAAAACATAAATGTACACGTTGACCTATTGGTTTAATGCCAGCTCTTTTTGAAGATATCTTCCGGTAGAAATGATAACAGAACCTGGTTGATGACAAAAAGGATCTCCAGAAAATATCCCCATTTTAACTTTTTTGTGCCAGTGACAAAAACTGAAATGAAAAAAATCTTGAAGCGCCGACAAAGATGCAACGGACATCAGAATTTTCCGGTTATTTTTCATCCTTCCGGAAATAACCGATGAAGGCCGATGGATTGTGGCGTGTTTGTGACGTTATATTATGATAATCTCCGAACGAAGTTTCATGCCTGTTAGTATCAGATTTTATGTGATAGTCTTTTTTGATTCATTTTTTAAATTTTGGACAAAGACTAAAGTGTAGTTCCCCACTCTCCGTGTCTCCGGAAGGGAAAGCATACATTGTATCCGGCACCACATGTAGTTCCTTTTATATCACTTCCACCTTCAAATCAATGGCAGGTAAGTAGATCGCCAGGTCTATTCATCGACCGACTTTGTCTCTATCAAAAACGTCATGGTAAACAATGAAATGTTATATATAAAATTCAGCTCATGATGACGATTGTAAAATATTAACAGTGTGGATTGAAGCATCTATTGCAGGAATCCCTGGCGTAACTTTAATGTACGTACAGAGTAGTCTTATAGACCAGGAGGCGAACCAGCTCTTGGGTAGCATGTAAACAATCGACTGTAAAATCATTGAATGTTGCTCCTTAGCAAAGGAAGATCGATGAGACACTAGACGTTCTCAAAATTATTGTTATTCACGTACTCGGGAACATGTTCAAGATATAATATCTAAACATATCTTAATGCATAGAGGATTATGCAAGAAATGTATTTCCCCTTACTCATCATACTGCACTTCAGAATAACATTAGTATGAGTAATATCCAATTTAATCAACTTAGGATCTAAGTCGAATGTTTTATATCGTTTAATTAGTATTTATATATACATACAGTATATATATATATACATTTCAGAAAGGAGCAGGTCACTAACGAATGTGAGGGATTTGACATCGAGTTGTGGGACACGGTGGCGTATTTGTGTAATGGGCTGTACGAGTTATTCCCCTTCACACGTGTGGAACAATGTAATGTGCTTCACAAAAGAAAGAAAAAAATAGCATACTTATTTCTAGACAAATTGCATGAGCAATGCAAAATCTCAACTACCAATGTGATCATTCCAACCCGGTGATTATCTTGTCAAGTAAAGTGGTCACGAGGACCTGGAGACGTAAAGTGACTAACACATTAGTAACACGTTACCAATTCAATACATAGCAATGCTGTCCAAAGTGAACTTCCGTTTCAAGAAGGACACATGTCAATTAAAAATGTACCAAACCGATATTTTTGTTCAAAAAACATTTTATTATCTGGAGTTAACAGACATGAACCTTTTCAAAATCTGTACCGTAAAGGCAACGTCCGATGCTTAGGAGAAAAAGAAAATCCTTCGTTAAAATGTCTCGTTCTAAGGTCATCTTAGTACAACTACAGTCCAATGTCCAATGCTACATGATGTAGTTCAGTTCTAACTTTACAGCTATTGTTTACATAAAAATATATTTCTTGGATTTTGGACTATTGTACATGTATGTCTGATATAAAGTGCCAAAAATTATTTGTTGGAGATTTATTATCATGACGATTTAAACAAAATGCATTGCTTCGAATGAATGTTCTATCAGTCCGTGTGTTAGCAAGGCAACTATGACATGTAATTGGGCAGGTTTGTTTCGAGATCAATAAAGAGAGATTTAAACTGTGGTAATTCAGTGTTACATTATATCTCTCATGTATCCTCATTAACAAACAGCCAAACACATATCATGTTCCTCTTGTAGTAACAGGAATTACATCCTCGATATCCAAGAGTTACGCTCACATTCGCTCTCTACACCCCTGGAATATGTCATAGCAAAATTGAAGGCACGAAGATAGCTGTTTAAACTAATTTTCACCTAGCCATTGATTTTGCTATTTATTCCCTTTATTTCCTCCAAAATGAAGATTACATAAACAGAATAGTTACATATAAGAATTAATCAACATATATACATACATGGTTATTGAAAGAGTACAAGGGTATCGTTACTTTAATGTGTACATAACTAACTATATACTCCTTTATTTTCTCCAGAATGAAGATTATAATGATAGAGCATCACAATACAATCATCAATTAAACATCAATTATCAAAATTATTATACATATATATTACAATAAATTTATGTTGTTAACATATTTGGGCATATAATTTAAACTAGCAGTATCAGGTTCTTTTGATTATTTGCCAATAATCAGCATAGATATAGTAAATGTGTCATTTGTAATATGATATTATCATTCGAAAAAATAGTTTAACAGACGTCATACGGAACTCTTCTAGGTCTGAGTTACACAAATTGTAAGAACATTGTTTTAAATCAATAAGTTCCGCACAGGAGTGACGTAAACACAGCAGGGGTCAATACTGAGTTCACAAAGTTAACAGCTCGTATGTCCACCGTTTGCCTGAATGCAAGCCTGGCAACGTCGACGCATGGAACCTATCAGACGGTTTAAGAATGCTTGTGGGATGGCATTCCAGATCTGTACCAACGCTGCAGCAAAATCAGCCAACGTTACCGGTTGATTAGGCGATGCCCGTAATCTTCGCTTCATTTCATCCCAGACGTGTTCAATGGGCGACAGATCGGGGGATACAGCAGGCCAGGGCAACACGTCAACGTTCTGCTGGGCCAGGCGTTGTCCTGCTGTAGCGTAATGTGACGTTGCTGCCCTTGCACGAATGGAACGACGTGGGTCCGGAGGATCTCGTCACGGTATCGTAGCGCGTTCAAATTGCCATTAACAACCACCAGAGGCATTCTCCCGTTGGCTGTGATGCCGCCCCAAATCATAACGCTGCCTCCGCCGAAAGAACGTCGTTGTACCACACGCGCGTCACGGAAACGTTCTCCAACGCGACGATACACTCTGGAACGTCTGTCACTACTATCCAGGTGGACTCACGACTCGTCCGTAAACAAAACGCCTGCCCAATCCCGTCGAATAAATCGCACATGCCTTCTGCACCAGTCCAGACGTGCTACACGATGACGTAGCAGAAGAACTGGGCGGATTGCAGGACGTCGCGGACGGATAGCTCGTTTACGCAATCGGTTCCGTACAGTTCTCGGGCTTATTGGTAGCAACCCAGGGATTGTCCGTGCAGTCAAATTTGCCGTTTGGAAGCGATTTCTCAAATGGACAAGCCGAATATGGTTGTCCTGTTGACGTGACGTCACACGTGCACGTTCCGCACGAGGTCGATCGCCGACGTTGCCAAACTGTTGATGTCGTCTCCACAAATCCCGGATTGTGTTTCGATTGACACGAACACGTGTAGAGACAACGACTTGGCCCATACTAGCTTGAAGCATACCAATAACCCGAAGGCGGGCATTTTCATTGAGCCTCGGCATAGCATTTATCACAAACTAAAACGTTATAATGCTGTTTTTACTGTTCACTGGTCTCAACAGAGTGACCTAACAGTTGAAAAATAAACTTTCATTGTCGAATGGGATGGCTGGACGAGAAAAACGTGCAAACTGGACAACGCCTATAGAGAGCAAACTGCACCGGAAAAACTGTCCATGACACACGGATAGTGTGTATGTGTCATACTCGGTCATGTGTGTGCATTTTCATGTATATACAGTTGGTAATACATGTTCTATAACAATTCTCCGCATGCACAGTTTCTTTTTTCCGCTAGTGTATATACTGTACCTTGTGTGGGTAATTATGATCAACGCTGTTATATCTTGTATAATATACAATGTGTGTTTGTATGATTGCTAATGTCCTGTATGACGTAATGTACTATGTGTATATTGCTTTCATCAACACTGTAATATATCATGTAAATTTCAGTGCATGCTGTGTTACTTCCGTCTGAACTACGGTTTAATAGCATGCTCAACACTATAACTATAACATGCAAGGCCTACTGAACACAGCAGACCGTATGGTTGATGTGTTCTTTGAGTCAAGAAATACGTAATATATTTTTTTAAAACAATGGGCAGGTGAGATGTTATAAAATACAATGGCAAGTCAACAACGCAATGTTCAATGTATGCTGCCTTTTCACCTGAAGATTTACCTTGGATTTACTTGAGTATTATACAACACACTTATTAAGTATTGTTATGCATGCATGTAGTGTAAATAAACGATTACTGCCTCGTTTCATCAAAATTGACTGTAACAATTGAAAAGATATTATCTTCTACTTTTTCAAGCAAAAAAATAAAAAATAAAAAAAATTACTACGGCGCATAGCGCTAAAATATAACTACATCAACTTATTTTGCAGGAAAATAACTAACAAAACAAGGATTTCACAGTACCATGTACTGTCAAAGTTAACAGTAAAATGTAATATACATTTATACATCATGTAATAATCAAGAAAACAGGAATTTGTTATTGCAAATATTATTTTTCTGAACGCATAAACCTTCAATACATTACACTAACAATCACAGATGTTTATTCAATATTAAAGAAAACATTTGAAAATTAAACATGAAATACCTTTATATACAATGTATCAACATTATCTAAAATAATTACCGATCAATAATGCTCCCCATTATCAAACCAGAATATCTTGTGATATTTTTCCTGAAATCATTTTCATTTATGGCTCATAAGTCAATCATTTATTTATTATCTAAAATCGACTTATTATCTTAGTAATAAAGGAAGGCTTTGCTAACATGGTGATTTTTATTTAAGAATGTTAGATTATACTATTTCTCCCTTTCCTAGCAGCCACCATCACTGCGGTCGGAAACGAAATCCACGCTATGAGTTCCACAATGTTGTACTCTGAAAACCGGTGTTGTTGAAATACAGTAGCCGTTTTGTTGAAAAGTGTAAGTCAAAATCCTTGCGACGTCATAAGGACGTTGAATTTCACCTGTCTATGTTGAATTTCAGTATATGTAGCGCAGATCTATTGTATACAAGCAATTTTCAGACCATGAAATACAACATTCTGTATTGCACATGTGCAATACGGAATGTTGTATTTACCTACTAGCCGGAACTAATTTTTATGGGAATCCCCTTATATATAAACTTTATTTATTTAACAACAATTATGAAACAAATTATTTCAACTTATATTAATCACTTTTGTTGGCCCGGATGTTAGCGCGTCGGGGGTCTTAGTGTGGGAGGAAACCGGAGTACCCGGAGAAAACCCACGTGGTCGAGCAGGAAAAGTTCCCGGTATTTGCAAAAAATATCAAAGTTTATGAAATATTTGTATCGATCTCTATCAAATACGGAAGGTATGTGATAAAAGCAAGACCACACACTTGTGTTTTTCTAACGAATCAGAAAGCACTCATTTATTGCGAGGACGTATATATTTACTCGCGCGCTCCGCTCATTCGTGAATATATATTCGTCCGCGCAATAAACTCGTGCTTTCTGATTCGTTAGAAAAAACACAAGTGTGTGGTCTTGCATATGTATTCACTGGAGGATCAACGATGTGCATTCTAAATTTACATTGCACGTGCCTTAATGTAGCTTGCAGAGGTTCCAAACCGAGTGGTGGTTGTTAATCTTGTTTATCTAACTCGAGTTAGTTCATTTTCAGTTGTTAAAGACACAATCGGTTTGTACTATTTGAAAATTAACTTACTCGATACAATGGAAGAAAACGTCGCAAAGGATTGTTTCGTGACGTTACAATAGGAAGACTGACCAATGCAATTTCGTCCAGGGTGTTGCTATACCTACTAGTGGGTAACCAATCATGTTCACCCACTCCTACATGTAGCAGGGTTGCCCAATGAGTGATGACACCTATATGATGAGTCGTAGGAGAATTATTCTTCAATAACTCTTAAACGATTACGAAATGAATTACTTTTGCAAATCATGATTGAGCGCTATGATATAGTTGATGACTTCATATCGGTGTGACATGATGATTTAAATTTGTTTCCTCCTCGAGACAGGCAATGTCATCCGAGGGTGATATTGCCTGCACAGGAGAGACAAATGCCCTGTCACACCGATATTGGTATATAAAACACAAAAAGAACCAATATCAAAAGTAAAAGTTTAATGAATAATAATAAACTCATCAATTCAGTGTTACATATTGTAAAGACAATCTCATTTTTGAGAATTCAACAGTTTCTTTCAGTAATTGAAATGAATTGTTACGCTACCCAAATATTAAAAGTGGGTGCAAAATAAACAAAACGTTAGTCAGGATCACCTGTTGGTTGCAAATTGACGGTGGAACTATTTTTTGGCTCCTGGCTGTATAGGTAATTCATTTTCAAGTTCAAAAAGTTCACTGAAAATTTAGAAAAAATCCATGTCTATTCCTACAGCAATAGCTGAAACTTGAAAAACGTAAGCAAACGTCTTTGTTTGTGTTTTTTCATTTCTTTTGCACATGTGAAAGATGGCACATTTTGTATTGGGGATTTTGAGAGCGTGGACACAATTTCGCGTTTGTTGGAATCATTCATGTTGTGTGAGTATGATTTCAATAACAATTCACTTGCATGGCCAGAAACTTTTATCATATGTTTGGTATCAATAACACTATGATCGATAAGGTTATGCTTGCTGCTCGAACTGAGTAACAAGTGTAAACCTGACGGAGTTTTCTAACTTCGCTCATCCTGGGCATCATTCCGGAAAGAATGTTCTTTTCGAAAAGATTGATACCATACCAGACATCTTCATTTGGGCTGACACAATATTTTAATGTTGCTTGAGTTCAGCTTTGAAACGTATAATGCAAACGTTTCTTTCTTTTGAAAAAGAAGCCCAGACTTTTAGAAGTGAGAACATTTGACGTCCAAACACACAATGTTTTGAGAAAGGTTGCAATTCTGTTGGAAAAACCAAACTTAAAAAAATGTTTGAAAGCTTATGTTGGGCCTACTTAATGGCATGAAATGGTCGTATACCAATTTACTTTCAATATCTATCCTGAAACTTGCAATATTTGTATTGATAAACTGAACTGAACATGGCCGATACCGTTTACACATTAAATCTCGTTAACATTCCCGGCCAAATATGCGACCTCATAATGTCATGTCTTTCAGAACCATTACCCTTCTCATCTGTTACCTGTTGTATCATCTTAAATCTGACAGCATCTGCATCATTAGTTTCTTTAAACCCTGGGCGTTGTGCGACTGTAAGCAAATCGGAATTTGCGAATTTTCAGTCAAAACTATGTTGCATTTGTAAATCTGATTGGTTACTGCACGCCGCTGTTAGTTCATCAGTCAAAACTATTGAGCGGGCAATATGTTACATGTACATATGCAGTTGTTGACCGGCTTGCTATGTTGTCCTTGAAAATTGACTTGGGGAAACAGTAAAAATGTTTTAATATAAATAAAGATAATCAAGTAACAAAATGTTTGACTCTTGGAACTATTGAATCATATCGGATCGTATTGTATGCCTTTACAATGCCTTGACATTCGGATATCATTCCCCTCCTCGTGTCTGATTTTTTTCGATTTCAAGATTTAAGACATTTTTTTTACCGTCGCATATTACAAACAAAATAACATTAGCACTGTATTGCTATTCTTGCGACAAATACGTACCTGTACTACGTACCTTTATATAGCTGTTTTAATCACATCACATCATCAGCAAATTTCAGCATTTATTTAAACACACACAATACAATGTAACGTATATAAGACATATATACTCGTACACCTGGCTTTATTCTAGGAACTTGATATGTGCATGACGTCATTCAGGCTCAAAATGCGTTGTTTTCTAGGAGACTGTCAGCCGAAGCTCCATGGAGTCACATATCTGCTAATGTCAAACCTTTAGGAAAACGAATTAAATTCCATGTCTGCATTGAAATAGAGACTTGCTCATAGGAGATTCATATTTAGAGTCGACTGAATACAGATGCGTCTTTTATCGTAACTTGTCATAAACATTCTCGATACTGCCATTGTTCCTTTATCAGATCCAGTAGAGACAAGTGCCATTCATGTCGTGTTTGACAGCCATCTTAGGTGCGTTCGACTTGCATGTAAAGATTTAGGAGAGTTCTTAAAAGTCCCCTCGGTGCGTTTTAGTCGATCTGCACTAAATCAGACTACGTATTTACTTTATTTGTGCATTACTGTCTGAATAAATGAAATAAAGACGAGGTTTTAAAGTAATGAATCAAACATTTTGTTTTTCCGTGAGTCAACTATTTATATAAAAGTCGCGTTCGATATGAATTCCAACAGCACTTCAAGTACTCCTTACATAGACCGTGTTATAGAACGTGTTATCATGGTGTGGCTCACTGGAAGGACTGTTTTTGTTATAAGTTTATATGAAATAGACCTTCAACGCAAACGTAGCAGATGTGCGAGTTTTATGTGTTTGATCGTGTTTATTTAAGGATACTCATATAACTGTCAAAACGTTGTAACAGGGACAGGGAAAGGTATCCTTAACAAACACAATGGGAATTCCTTGCAGTCTCACTGCAGTTAAAATATTCAGGAAAAAATATGATTCAAGTTTTTTTATTTTAATTTTAATTCGAAATGTTTAACGGCCCATTGACAATTAAAGTCATTTTGGTTGATAACAGAATAATATCTTTTTACACTTTCATAATGTTTACATGTGAATGTTAATGTTCACACAGTAACAGAACTGATACATGCGGGATATGTCATTTAAAGTTGTTCCAGCAAGATAATGTGACACATGGGTCCGTGATGAACTTATCAATACCAGCAAAAGGGCAACCGACCATCCCACGGTTCCGTAGAAATAAATACATCGACAAGAATAAATCCATTTACACGTTCTAAGTGTCATACATACATTCTATTAATGACCCTTATTTACAGGCGATGGATTACCTCCATTTCATACGATAAACATGCCCTACTTTAAGACGAGTAATACCTATTCAAACCAATTGTTATTCGGGTTGTCGAACTCCAGTAACGCCACCATATCTTTAACTACTATTGTCATGGCGAAGCGGCATCCAAGCCCCCATCTGTCAGGTTAAAAAAACCCACGAATGTCAATGATACACGCCACATCGCATCAATTCAGGACGGATTGCACAATTTGTCGACATCAATTCTGTGCTTTAATTAGACGACGATCGTAATGATTAGTTAAACGTTCCAGTGATTGAATGACTGTCGATGTTGCATCGATTTGGGCGGGAAAACACTGACAGCCCAAGAATCACTGTTTTGTAACTAACTTCTTATGAATACAATTAACCTAGTAAATGCAAATATTGACATTTGGTATGGGTCGATTTAATCAAAATGAAGTTTAATCTTAGATTTTGTGTTAACAAGATCCCATGTTTGCAACTCAGATTAGATGTTGAGTGAGACAGACAAGAATAGCAAAGAAGAGAGCCATCGACAAACCCCAAAACGGCACTGTTCTTATAGTATCTCCTACATCGTCGTGGTAAAAAAAGTTTGACAACATTTACATTTGTCCTTTTGGAATGATGGTTAATGGAGAAAAAGTTTGCTTTGAGAGCGGAGTCTGATTAAAAGTGCAGCGCGCAACCTTTCACGAGAATAGAAGATATCGAACATTTTACTCAAGAACAGACGATGGAAAATCACGACCTGGTTTGGGCTGTCCATACCGCAGGGATATGTCACATGCTTTCTATTATAATATTGCTGAAGTATACATAAAGCACTTCATTGCATATACGGTGACGCTCACTTCTACATACATGTATCCTCCGTCATACATGTATATAAACACTGTACGTGTAGCAGGTAAAATGTCCCTTCTGTTCATGAGGAATATAGTATAGTACCGATAGCCACGACAGAGGGAAGAGAGTAATCAGGGTCCATTTTCACGAAACCGTTCTCGTGATCAAATTCAGATTTGTGCTCAAGCCCAGTTCCTTATTCCAGTGATACATTTATTAAAAAATTACATTTTGTCAGTAATCTAGAAGAATTTAGGAGGGTCTATAGGATGAATACAATTTGCGATGTATAAACTTAACAAGAAAGTAGGTTTGAGCACAGAATCCATGCTTGAGCAAAGAACGGTTTCATGAAGACGGGCCTTGGACCTTGTCACACACAAAATGTATGGGAGTGATGACGGTTATTAACAAACTGACTTGTACATAGTGGCTTGAACAGGCAACAATAAACCATGTGTTTCGTTTGATTGTCTTAAAATTTCACATTGGTGTTGTCCAATAGACGAACTTTCTAAATGAAAATAGTACTACATGTATAAACCTAAACGATAAACACTTACAATGTAGTTGTTTCTCTTTGACGCCATTTTATGTTTGCCAATGTGTCGCCCTGCAGTCTGCTGAAAATAATAGGGAACGCATAAGGCTTATTGCCTATTCAACAACTGAATTTGAATTTTGTTTCAATAGGGTTTTTTCTTTGGTAAGACTGGGATAGGAAGTAAACTACGAGAATATTTGTTTTCTATCTAAGCTTTCATAAAACATATGATATCAGATTTAATAAATTGGAAAAAGACGATTTTTTTTAGCTTTTTATTTAAAAAGAGACTGTGTTTAATTCGCATACCATAATGATAACTTAAATGATTCAGTGCAAACATTAGAAGCATAAATGCAGCGGAACTGGCGTGGTCGGTCGTTCATGGTACCGGTACAATGTAGCACAGCTGGGTAGAGTGTACGTTTATTGTTCGTAAGACCTGGATTCGAATCCCGGTCTAAACGTTGCAATTCCCCCTTTCTGTTTCATAAATATGTTTGCGGGTCACGGAAGTTCAAATCGGCATGTCTGTCCAAAGGCTTACACACTGTGTGTTCGAGTCATCGCAATACGGATATGAACATATCGATAGCCAATCCTCAAATCGACCACCACACATACCTAGAACTTCTGGAAGCTGACTTTACATATAAAAAATCATCCACGAAGCATTCCTACCACGAGACCCCATCTGGAAAACAGAAAAAAGTGTTACTTCCCCATCCATTAATCGCCCTACACATAATACAATATTAAAATTGAAGTTAAGTGAACAGAACTGCATGCAAATATCGTTTTATTGCTGATACCTTTGCGTAATACCAAACACGGTACAGAAGGTATTTCCATAGAGGATCGTTGGTTTTCCGGGGTTCGATTCCCCGATCGGACATGAAAAGTTATCGGGTCACCTGCCAGACCATATGGGTTTCTTTAGTTCCTGCAACACCCTTAACACTTCCATATATCTGATAAGAATGGCTTGTTTAAGCAAACACAAATGTTTTAAACAGGTTATAAAAACGATAAAGTTCAATAATGAAACATATCATCTGACGACGGGGAGGATCAGTGTAAAGTTACATGTTGTAGACGTGCACTTTCACAGTGCTACATGTATGTACATCCGGGGAGTGTGAAAAGTTCAGCACGTGTATACGTCATGTAACGGGGAATAGTACCTAACCTGTCTACCTGTATACACATGCAGCATGCTTACGCTCACCTGTACCTGGCGATAACAGTTCAACGTCAGCCGATGCGTGCATTTGTTCAGGTTTAGAAAGTGTATCCTTTATTCTCCGGGTCGTTCAAATCTATTGATATTTTGGACGGTGCATTTTTCGGGTGTAACTGGTGTGTATGAGTGCGAAGTGCACTGCTATGATATTTCTGCGCTCTATACTCTTGTTGGTATACACTCGTAATTAAAATGACCTGCCAATACCATGTATTATTTAAGGGGAGTCTCCCGATTCGACCTTAAATTTAACACGTGGGCAGACGTACTAGACACATGGCTGAGACGTGGTGTAGGAGGCGCCTATACGGACTCTATAGACAAGCTGTGTGCTGTACAATATACATATACGTATCATCTATATGACTCTACAGTATACATGTATTATTTGTAGACTTTTTAAGTATACGTTATGTACATTATTACATTGTGTACCCTATCTATAAAACACCGCGTCTGGGTTTTCATTGTTACACAACGGGGAAATACACATCATGCTCCCCTCACGTGCTCGAGTTTCCCCGGCCATATTTCCCTTATTCGGAGCCTCAGTAGAAGAAAAGCAAGGGACGCAACACATGAGTTCCAAATGATAATAGACGACAGCAAGACGGAAGCTGGATGATCCTCATTGTTGTGTTGTATTGTTCTTTTTCGGTACGAAAGGGAAACACGAGTTTTTGTATTCCCTTCATAAATCATGTTTCACTTGAGCGAAAATAAAGGATCATGTTTCCGTACCACAAGGGTACTTAATGCATATATCAATCTGATGGTCAGTTTTACATCATACGTCACTACTCCTCTCCCTCCCAAGAGTTACAATGCATTGGGGATTTCACACCGGTGAAGTATAAAACATAGTCTTTAAAGAAAGTTGAAACTGTTTGACTGTTTGATATTAAGACACGGATGTATTACTGGTCAAGTACAAATTGGCCCCTAGTTCTGACATAAATGTGTCGATAGCTTTGTAACGTGAACTTTGAATTGCGTTTTTTTTATGTATAAAAGTAGCTGTCGGGCAGGTCTTATAGTTTTATACCGATGTTGATTCAACTAGACTTTCCCACACTACCACGGGTCATGTTGTTGGATAAGTACAGTAAACCAATAACGCTTATAGGTAATCCGTTTGCAGCCATCATGTAGAACAGCAGAAACCTTGTTTAGGGCTGTTGACATTTGGTTATTTTAGTAAAACATCAGTTCTGCTGCCTCAGCGGTGAAAGGCAACTTTTGCTGCGGGTTCTGATAAAAGGTCAGTCCTACTGTAGGTCCCGATAAAAACAAACTCTAGTCACAAAAATAGCATTATCTTAATGTGTCCATTAAGACGATTCATATGTGTCTCTGCTCAAACAAGAGTTGATGTAAATGAATTCTTCATGTTTGACTGCAGTATTTCGATATCATTCTTATTGCATATAAAGTTACACTTCTAGTTCCATAATGACTGTCGAAAATGCTGGTTCTCTCATCGGTATTGCGGACATGCGGATCAAACAGTTGCGAGCCATCTTCCGGTTACTCAGTTATCTGCCCTGCGTGGTAACTGTATTCTACAACAACATGAAACCTTTCATAGCTGTCCGACTCCTACCGGTGCTCTCCTACCGTGGACCGGTTCGCTAAATTAACATTTCCGTACGTAATGCGCTTATACATTTGCGTGTCAAGGTGAACTTGTCTGTTGAGCGCTAAAATAGTGTTGGGTGAAAGTGAACTTGTTTGTATTTGACCTACTACAGCGTCAAATCGAACCTGTCTGTATCTTACGTAGAGCGCTTATATATTGCTGACTTCCTGTAGTGCGCTAATGTATTGTTGAGTCAAGTTAAACATTCCTGTAGTGCACTAATACTTTTTATATTGTTGGGTCAATTTGCCCCTTTTATACTCGCACAGCAGTTGGTCAGTGTTCACCATTCCGAATTGTACCCACACACTGGCCGGTCAAAGCTAATCACGGTGTTGCACTCACATTGTTGTGAATGGAAGTTAATATGTGATGCGCTCGTGATCAAGATTTACTCTTCTGCTTTCATCTCACATACAGTTCGCTCGTAAAGTCACGGATCAAGGTACAATAAACATATAGCGTATAATCCACTCAGACAGTGATAGATCAAGGTAAGCCCTTGTGTAGTTTGCTCACTCAGATCAAGGTTTCTTTCACCAAAAGTATCCCAAATATCCTTTATAGACTGAAAGCTTTAGGAAAGAGACCTATGACGCACGTAATTTTAACATACACCCCCCCCCCCCCCCCCCCGAAAAACAACAAAAAAACAACAGTACATCAAAGGGTGAATGAAGCATCTTTGTCTCAATCTAAATTTTGTTGAAAATAACGTAACTTGAGTTGGGCTTTTCGGTTTTGCGTTTCTGGTTCTACTACCTGTACAATTGTGCATAAACTAGACAGACATGTATATCGTTGAGCAGCACGTCAGTATGTGTAAGTTTTTCATCGATTTATTTTTTTCAAAAATAAAGCTAACGGCCAGAATAATATTATAAAACAGAAGTAAATACATATACAAATTTAGAAATGGATACTTTCGACGTCATTCCATTTATTTAAATCCTGAGTTGATTTTAAAACTAAACTGACAAGTCCGTTTTCTCTAGAGCTGTTTCGGAGATATGATTTATAGATTGGTTTGCATGTTACAGCGTGGAGCGTTCATTAGCGTCATTGATTGGCGTCATTAGCTGGTCTGTACAGGGACTGACGCGCCTGTGCACGTGTACAGGATTTGTAGATACATACACTTGACATATACAGTATGGGGATAATCAATCACTCTGAGAGATTGTGTATCACACTAGGGTGGAAACTAATGACAACTTTCGCGTGATACATGTTCGGAACACGGGCCATTTTCAACAGATGCGTTCCAGAAATAAAAATATTTTAATTAACCACCCCATACCTCAGTCTTAATTTGTACTTGCACGGTTTTTTTTTTATTAGTATGTTTTGTTCATTTCCGGCGTTTCCAGTCGGTAGTCATTTAGTTGCCTACTATTAACCTTACAACTTAAATTGCGGCTTATTACTGATAAAGCATAGAATTGTCTATTTTGTGATGAACGACACACATAGCACAATGTAAATATCAAAACGTTAGAATGTATTTTGATTTGAACGTGATTCAGTTGAATAAACAGTAAAGATGCTGTATTTTATTTAATGCATGGTAGAAAATGGCGGAAATCATTGAATAAACAATGTCTAAGGTAGAGAACTGATTTTTTAGTGAGACAAAATGTTCGCGTTACTGCAGCTTTTATGAAAGGACCTCGGACGTTATGGGTTATTTCCGGCCCCATCGAGGATTTCGAATTAGTTGTTATATTCGTTATCTAGAATAAATGAAGTACACAAATATGAAATATCAAATTTCATTCGACAACTGGTTTAGGAGATATGTCATTACAAAAAGAGACATCAACCCGCATTTTCATAATAAAATCGTCTGGTGTGCGCTATTTAGTTGAAAATTGACCATTTTGAAGGAAATTAAGTGAACACTTTTGATTTTTGAAAACCTCCGCATGCATAATTTATGAGGCCAAAAAAACGACCAATATCGCCCCAAGTCGTTTTCGAAGAGAGCCTGTCTAGAATACAATCATAAATGGAATTAGAAAATACTTTGATGTAAAACTAAATCGATGTACTGGATAAGACATGCATGTGTAGTACATGTACCTGCCAAAGTTCAACGTTTTACTGTATATCAATTACATTTAGTGTGATATATCTTCGGGTCAATTAGCGACGACAGCTATCCTTGATTTTAAATATTGTTTTACGTTTGATCATTGAGGTTCATTTAAAGAACGCGTTCATATTTGTCATTGTTCTATTTGCAAATCTAAACGTTTACAAATCTTGTCGTTTGAAATACAATCTCAATGACGAAAAAACAAATCGGGATGCGAACATTTCATAGAGTCATATAGAGATTTAAGAGATATAAACTCCTACTTCAGTTTTGTTTGTAACACATGTAAGTAAAGCAGGTATAAGGAAAAAGACATTACATGTAACACGACTTTATGATTTTCACAGGGTAATAACCATGTCCCTTCTGTATCGAATTAAGATTCGTATATATATAAGACGAAGAACTGAAATATAACACGACTCGGCATGCAAAGCTTCAGATCGATTTCGTTGCTTACATGTATATGTATTGTCCTTTGGTTATAGTAAATTTTAAATGCTGACATGAAGTGTTTTATTGATTATAGCTTAATACCTGCTAATATTTGAGCAATGAGCGTTTTCGTTTCTCAGTTATCATTTGTCTTTTTTAAAATAACAGCCCCTACACCATGCAGTTATTAGATCTATCAAACCCGTCAACTTTTTGTGTTTTGCAATGAATATCACATGTTTATTTGAACGTCTACCCTAGCCGAACATGTACAATGTAGTACATGTACTGGAAAGTAGCTACATTGTACCACACCCATGTTAAACTTCTAGTAGTTCTGAAGGTTTTAGCGAGCGAACAATTTGGTTTAAGTTTGCGGACTTATGCAATTCCTCAAGAATCGTGGAGACATTGAAAACAAATACTTAAATCGTTTTAACCTGATCATTCATGTGTTTTTCTGATAAACTTTGTTTTAAAACATACAAGTTCAACATTTATAAACTATGGCTGTCGTTAGTGCAATCTTGCTTAATTTCAGAAAACAAGATGGTGCCTTGGATTACGTCATCTTTGATTTTGATGGATCTCATCAATGTCTAGTCGAAAACAAGAACCTTTTAACATCAATATATCAAAAACAGCGCCCCAACCAGATAGCTCGCTCAACAGGGACCGCTGTTATTGTTTTAACCTCATACTGTAGAACAAAACTATCAATATTTCTATAGATATCGAATCAGTTTGTTAAATTGAAGCATACAGAAAAAGTGGGACCTTTTAGAAGAATCCGAAAGTTGTAAACGAAATCCACTGGGGTGTCGTTGATAACAATATTGGAGAGTAAGGATGAAATGAACATATTACTCATCAGATCGGCGCAATCTTTACGACCAAGTCTGATAGACGCTCGGAAGCAATGTTTTCAATCTTATGGAGATAAAGCATTTCTCTTGTACGGATTCTTAAGATTTGAACATCAAACATGACATCTGGTTTCTTTAAAAGTTTATAAGTAAAACAAATACTTAACACACAAGTGGTGAAACATGAAACACAAAATGGGATGAGACATCCGCAGCCAACATTATGAATTAGAATAAAAGTTAAAAAAATTGTAACCGGTATAAATGTTCAAATAAAATATCAGTATATTCTGACAGTTTAACAGTGACTGTACAAACAATGAATCAGCCGCTGGCACACCCAGCATCAGTTCGTCGTGGACATTCCCCTAGCAAAGTATGTGGACAGTCTATGTTATGTGGTACATTGTACATCATGTACATCTGTCGTTACTATTGATGATATACCCTGTTGTTACTATTGACGATATACACAGTTGTTCCTATTGATGATATACTCTGTTGTTCCTAGTGATGATCTACCCTGTTGCTACTAGTGATGATATACCCTGTTGTTACTTGTGATGATATACACAGTTGTTACTAGTGATGATATACCCTGTTGCTACTAGTGATGATATACCCTGTTGTTACTTGTGATGATATACACAGTTGTTACTAGTGATGATATACCCTATTGTTACTAGTGACGATATACACAGTTGTTACTTGTGATGATATACCCTGTTGTTACTAGTAATAATATACCCTGTTGTTACTAGTGATGGTATACCCTGTTGTTACTAGTGATGATACACCCTGTTGTTACTAGTGATAATATACCCTGTTGGTACTAGTGATGATATACCCTGTTGTTACTTGTGATGATATACCCTGTTGTTACTAGTTATGATATACCCTGTTGTTACTAGAGATGATATACCCTGTTGTTACTATTGACGATATACACAGTTGTTACTAGTGATGATATACCCTGTTGTTACTAGTGATGATATACCCTGTTGTTACTAGTGATGATGTACCCTGTTGTTACTAGTGATGATGTACCCTGTTGTTACTATTGATGATATACCCTGTTGTTACTATTGATGATATACCCTGTTGTTTCTAGTGATGATATACCCTGTTGTTACTAGTGATGATATACAGAGTTGTTACTATTGATGATATAACCTGTTGTTACTAGTGATGATATACCCTGTTGTTACTATTGACGATATACACAGTTGTTACTAGTGATGATATACCCTGTTGTTACTAGTGATGATATACCCTGTTGTTACTAGTGATGATATACCCTGTTGTTACTAGTGATGATATACCCTGTTGTTACTAGTGATGATATACCCTGTTGTTACTATTGATGATATACCCTGTTGTTACTAGTGATGATATACCCTGTTGTTACTAGTGATGATATACACAGTTGTTACTAGTGATGATATATCCTGTTGCTACTATTGACGATATACACAGTTGTTACTAGTGATGATATACCCTGTTGTTACTTATGATGATATACCCTGTTGTTACTAGTGATGATAAACCCTGTTGTCACTATACTTATAATATATCCTGTTGTTACTAGATATGATAATTAATGTTCTTACACTGTACTAGTGACGATGCACTCCTTTTTACGCCGTAATGCTGATGCAACTACATGCATGTGTTGTTGTTGGCTGAGGAAGAAGAACGCCATTGTTACTACATGTAGTTACTAATACAAGACTTTGTTGTCGTTACTTGTCATGATGATGAACTCTTGTTTTACCAAGTAATGGTTATATTGGGTAATGTTAGTACTCTTTGCTGTTACTACGTACAATGTAATCATGACATGTTGCGTTGTTACTAGGAAATGGAGATATACTTTGTTGTTACATGTAATGTACTAGGTAATGAGGATATACTCGACTGTTACTTAGTAGTTGTGATAAATGTTGTGTTTCTAAGTGTTTGTGTGTGTCGTTATTAGGAAATGATGAATAACCGTGCGTGCGTGTTGGTACAAACACATACAGCTGTGCACCGTTTAGACTATTTATTTGTATAGCATTGTAGGTACATGTAAAATAATAACCAATGAAATATATTACAGCTTTTGACTACACCGACTAATGTATTTTTAAACAAGTATTTCATATGAACCGCACTGTAATACGGTTATACAGTAACGGCGAACCTCGTAGACCGATTTGTCACCAGCAGATTCAACCAATCATTATTTGACGTAAAACAATCCCTAAAGTATGACGAAAGGAAACACACATTTTATAGTTAGTAAGTCAAAACTTGTATCAATAAAAGTCACCTTGTGGCCATTTTGTCTATTAAGGATTGATTAATGGTACTAAAGACAAAAAAACCATGTCGAAAGTGGCCCCTCTCCACTCAATGTAAAACTTTTGCATGACGCTTCCCTAGACCACGCAAATCAAATCCAATGGCTTGGCCCGAAGGGATAAATATAGATTCATAGGTAAAAAACTTCTTCTTCAAAGATGAAGTGTTATTTTTACCTTTATTAGCTTGGATCATCCCTGGGCGAACTGAAGTCAATTTTGTAAAGCTGCTTATAAGAAAATAGGATTTTCTGCAGGCGGACAGCTGGTACCCAAAAGGGGAAATGGTGTGGCTCTGATGACGTTTGTGGTTGTGACGGTTGGGTTGGAGGTGGGGCGAGATTGTTGGAATTCAACTTGTTAAAAGATCACCTCTTAGTCCATTAGAGGAGTTTAAACCTTGTTTAGCATGAATGTTCCTGAAGTACGGTTCGCCAGGGAAAATGGGGACACAATGTACATCTTTACAACCATTTGATATGAACCAAGCTCAGGTAAGCAGAGAAAACTCCTTGTGTAGTTGATAAATAGCAGAAATAAAATCGATAAACCCATTAGTTTTGAGGGATTAATGAGGTTTATTATTTTTTCATATTATTCCCGACAAGTGATTGGCCAGGAGTGCATCACGTGTCCACCGATAAAAACCGATATTGACTTGGAGCGCGTGACTTTTGTTGAAGGACTGGGTGTTTCTAAAAATAGAATCATGACGTGTCTCCAAACAATGCAACGTCCCACTTCCGAAGCTTTTCTGTTTTTTGTTTTTTTTCTGTTTGCTTACATTACTGTTTTGTAAAATAATAAAACAATTGTAGCCTTTAACTTCGGTCAATACCTGGATTTATCGACCCAGAATAGAAATATTGACCTCGGACTGCGTCCTCGGTCAATATATCTTCTCTCGGGTTGATAAATCCAGGTATTGACCTCAGCCAAAGGCTATAATTGAATATTATTATTTTTTCATATTATTCCCGACAAGTGATTGGCCAGAAGGGAATCACGTGTCCACCGATAAAAACCGATATTCGTTGATGCTTTGCCATGCTTCTGTTTTTATGCTTTTAATCAAATTCATAATAAATGATTCGTCTAAATATTTAAAACATTTGACCTAACTATTGCTACTTAGTTTAGCCGTACTTTTTACGCTGTACCAATGCCCTTAAAATCTGTAAACAGAAGTTGTACTGTATCCGTTTTAAACCTTTATCACATAGCTTTGAGGAGTTCCAATCTGTTGACTTCCTAACAGAACAGACGAAGTTACATTGTACGTAAACATTCCTATGCGTAATCGTGGTTCCCTCTGGGAATAGACTGGCGAGACTTTAGTCTCCTGAACCCGACAAATGATGTCCTGATAAACACGACTTTGACTCCCAGTGTTTAGGGCAATTTGTGTCGGTTCTCTAAACAAAATCTTACGACGATTATGTAGATGTAGATATTGTTCATTTCAGCCTTTGATGACTGCGTCAAATTATTTAACGATATACATGAGAAATAAAATAAAATATAAATCCATTCTTTGTCAGAGGTTCGTTTGTTTAGTCCAGTCTACGATAAAAGCGACATAAAATTAAGTCAACCATGAAAATGTTTCAGCGCATGCGCATGTGAAATTATACAATATAAGGTATAGTTGAAGTTATACTTTGGTTCATGAAACACACGTGTGCAGACTGTCACATTCTGGTTATAGGACTGAAACTTAGGAACGGCAATATAACAGTCAATATGTAAATCTTTGAAGTCATACTAATTCTAAAATAACCTCTTCTGTTAACTGTGGCATTGCTTTTGTAGTTAAGGAGTAGATTTTCTCTTCTTTTATTGGAAACCTTTTTGCATTTGCCTATTCCGAAAAATTCTGAAATCTCGATTAAATATATTTTCAAATTGTATTTGTTGTGTAAATGACTCCCTCGGTGACGTGTTGAGACTGGTAACCAACGAGTTAATTAAATCAAAACATTGTCTGTTACCAGTACGCCGTCTTACATTTCCTTAACGCTCCATCACGTTGATTTGAATTCGTCTAAAATGTCATAAAGATTCGCGGTAAGGCTGGTGGCAGAAATCAATGTGACCATAGGGAACAATGAAAGTTTCTAACGACTTCGTCCTCAACTGGAATATGCAAAATAGCTGATTGGTTAGAGCAATGACTGCTACAACAGGCGTTTAGTTTACATTAGAACGTTTGTATTTGTAGATCGCTGAGTAATACTGTATATGTAGTTTGTGCATGTATATAAAGGTAACGAGAAGTCATAGGACCTGTATCACCCACGTGTTTCTTTTCTTAATTTGAGAACATGGTAACCATCTCAGAATCCTTATTTACACAGTAACAGTGACATTTGTTCGCATTTTCAAATGATACGATGCAAATGAGAATTAGTCAGATATGTTTCGTCCTAAAGTAAAAGTATTTTAGAAAAATACTCATATTTACCATATTCGGCCACGCCTATCTATCTCCAGAGACGTCAAACCATTCGTTTAAATACAATCTCGTTTTCTTTTACCAGCTTCGACCCGGGTATGGTTAAACCCCATTTACTGCTGCCTCTGAGGTCTATGTGCATGAAGATACCGCAACTCAAAACGCATCGAACATCAACCAGCTGTAACGCGTATCCAACTGTTATGGAACATTATATCTTCCATACAAATTCATAAGCGGCCTTACTCATTGTCATCAAAATAAACAAAAGCTAGACAAACGTCATTATAAAAAAAAAGAAAAACAAGTTCGACAATGTCTGTATAATGAACATGTTTACCTAACTCGATTTACATGTAGTTTCCTTTCAAATCAGGAAAAAAGGCATTGACTTGTCTTGCACTCTATTTCCTAGCGATACATCAGCATGGGTTTTCAACAGTGTCTGAGATTGGTGAAAACCTTCCTGTTTTATGCTATTATGTGGCACAGGAAATGCTCTTGGAACATCCTCCGATGTCAGTAAGATACTTGACTTCACTTCCAAGCACTCAATGTTTTCCTTACTGGTATGTGTTTTAAACTTTTCTGGTTACCTCTTACGTGTAGTATGTGTACATGTAAAACTCCGAGCGTGATTTCATTTATCAATCTTTTCATTTTTACGTCACGTAGCAATACTGCTTTTCACCGTCATCTTCCATTGCTACGCCATACATCAGACCAACTGATTCCTCCGGTCGATAACAGGAAATGTGTATTTCTAAGATAAACATATGGTTTTCTATATATCATATAAACCGGGGAAAATGGTGATGACAGTCTTGAATGGTAGTTACATGCAGCATGCTTTTCTAACTCTATTAAGATCAGTTTCTATTTCTAAAACACAAAACCGGTCCCCCTTGTTTCTCAAAAACAATTTGAAAATTCCATGTACATCTTTGTTACTACATATATATGATTTGAGTTAGATAAACATCATAAGCAACCACTACAACTGTAGTCCTTAGGTAACCTCGTTGTAACCCTAAATGTACAATAGTTAGCGCGTGTGCACCCATTATAACAGGGTCATGCTACATGTTATTGATGATGCACGTTCTGTGTTCTTTCGTGGCATTGTCACATTCATTCGTAGAACTGGTAAAAAAAGTAGAATTTGTTTTCGTCTACTCAACAATATACCATTTATTTTTAACATGCCCGTTGGACTAACACTTTGCCTTGACCTAATTTCTCATTATATTCATGAACAACTATACCATGTTAAATGTTTTTCTTTCCTATTACGGGATATACGTGTATATTCTCTCCCCAGCGTGTTATATATATAAGAGAGCCATCTCCATATCTATATCTATAAACCATTAGGCAGACAATGGCTCTATTTTCAGATACACCACACACACCAGTGGTCCCACTATGGCAACTCTTTGTATCGTTTGTAACTTATAGGAGTTTAAAGATGCCGTCGATAACTAAAGACATGACACTTTGACAGATCATTTTAATGTTATCTTGGGACATATTACATTGAAAACATTTAGTTTAAAGGAACTAGTTTGAGTTTAATCATACGTGCGGGTCTTATTTATAAGTATATCCTTCGTAAAACACTAAATAACTGCCATCAAAAGCATTATATACATTGTACATGCTACGGGGCGTTATATATCGTGAATATCACTTATGCGGATTTCCGTTTCTAACATTTTGTGACAAAAGCATATTAATGAATTTACAAATACCATTATACAAAGTATTGTTAACTTCATTACACGTTTAACTCAAAATAAATGACTTGCGTTATGTAACAATAATTGTTCGCGTAATGCTCGCATTCGCTATCATTGCTTAACGTGAAGTTACGCTGAAGCGAAAAACACTTTTCTTATACCCCATAGAAATGAGAGATATCAATCGTTTTTCGTTTAAGCAGACAAACGCAGATACAGATAACTTGTTGTCAATACAGACTCAATAGAATAATGTGTAAATACCATTTAAGTAGAATAATGATATTCTAATAAGGAATACGTGTGCTACACGTCTTAGGCGGGGTAGGTACATGTATATATTCAGAATGAAAAGAAAGCTTACACATTCCCCCATTAAAACAGCACAAATATCTGCGAAAATAAACCAATGGTTTTGTAGCAAAATTCAATTGTCAAAGGATTTTTTTATTCGAAAAATAAATAAATCACGAACTGCGCGATTGATTGTACAGAACTTGAATGCAGGGAAAAGGCTGGCGGCATGCTCCATACAGGGATGTCAAAACGTAAAGCTGCACGACGATTTGGTTGCAGTGCAAAAACAATAAACCTTTTGTCTTGGTCACCTTCCGACCGTCCGCGAAGAAGCATCGTCCATGTATCGACCGTCGGATACGGCTTTTGTCCTTTGCAAATTCGCATTGTTCCTGTAGGTGAGACCATAAGGACATTGGTAGGCGTAAGGTACCTATCCAAACAATCAAGAACCGATTGAAAATGGCCCGAGCCCTTACACATGGAACAAAGCTTTTTTCACGGACGAGTCCTAACTCTGTCTTCCACATGATGATGTCCAGTGTAGATCTTGGATAAGTCAAGATGAACACTTTTTGAGATGCATTATCGAGACGAAGGTTTAAGGCCGTGGGCATTCCAGTTTTACCAAAGTCCTGACACTGGCTATTTTTGCAACAGCCTTGTGCGTAAGCGCATACCAGTCTTATCAACATAACATACATGTATGTCTTTAAGCGACATCTCAACCAGACAGCTAACTTGCAGGCGATCCCCGGCAATTATTGTCTTCTTTGATTGAGGTTTGCTATTGCCAAGTCGCTGCAATGCCGTTTTATGGGGGAAAATGTGGTTGTATATTTGTGCAATACTATTCATCTTCATCTTGCTCCCGACGTTGTCTTTATGACAGAGATTGGACAAACAGGAGAGATTTGAGGACGACAAACTATAAATCACTCATATGTTTCGAAATCGTGCAACCATATTCATATGTAATTATACTCTTGGGAAAATGTTTCTGATTTTAAATGGTCGAGTCTTGATTGTGTGATCGCATTTGTTTGGGATTCTACGTAAAACGTATACCACTCGACAATGTTTCACCCATTGCAATTGCACTGGCCAGTCTTTTCTAAATGTCGGGTCATTTTGCAGGTGTGTACTACTCATATAGTTACTAAACAAAAACGTTTTGGACCCCAAAATAATTACAGAGAGGCCCCAAAAATGTCCGTTTCGACAATATAAACTGTTTTACAATATGAAGTTATTGCTTGTATGGCAGCGTTACATTTTTTGAGCTATAATTTTTATCTAATAACACATTAACATATATCAACGTACTTCTAAACAAATGTCGTCATAATTCAATCACTTGACTATTTACAATTAAGTTCGACAAATAAATACCGTTATTTGCCGCCGTGGCTTTGTTATTTGAAATTTTTTTTATTATAAATATTATCATACCATTAATACATGCATGATGAATGAGAGATCTTTTAACGTAACTGGACATTTTAATGGTGTTTTGAAATTCAATTAAAATGTTGCTGCTTGTACCCTTATGTATCATTGCATGCTGAATGCATCACAAGTTAAAGGTGCGCTTTATTCAGCATCCAGTAAACCTTCATGTCATGCATATTGTTATGTTGTAATGGTCATCGTTCTGTAAATGAAACGGTTTGTTTGATCATGTAGGCGGGGTTATCTCCCTTGCTATGTCATAGGACTGGTAGCAAGGCTAGTGCATATGATCGGACTTAACGATCGCACCCTGTAATCGGTCAGTTACAGGTTCGTCTATATTAGATTACAAATAACACAGTGTAGTAAATAAAAAAAAAACTGAAGTGTTTTATACGGGGCTTTAAAGTTACAAATTAATCGTTAATACGTATGTTACAACAACGAATGCTAAACAACTAACAAACAAAGTCATACGTAAATCAAATAACCACCACCTAAATCGAAATAATAATTAAAACTTATTTAAAAGAACAAGAATAATAATATTTTCTGATTTTTTTATTTAGCAGTTATCATGTACACTTTGTTTACGCAAACACAATTTCATCACTCATGTACTACAGCATTGGCATATATTCGTTTCCTCTCATTCTCATTAGATTCTGCACCAATACGTGAGACATATATATAAATATATCAATTTACCTTGAAATAATGATCGTACATAATTACAAAGATCCTTTACTTTTATACAATTGCACAGAATAGCGATACAAACACAGTTGAAACAAAGTAGTATTTATGCTATATACATTTATGCTTAAACAGCTTATGTCCTATGCATTACAGAATATTTCCAGATAACATACTGACATGTACAAAATAACGAATTCAACAGCAATAGATTCACACATTAACGGATATATTCACACATAGTGTTGTAAATGTCTACTCTTCGAACCATACGTGTAGGGATAGTTCCGCACTAAAATTATCTCACATTATACACACAAGGTCAACGTACCCACGTCATTTTGAATCAACAAACAAAATCTCAAAAAATATGTTTCAAGTAGAATAGCGAAATCACGTATATTCTGCGATGGATTCATCACAGAAAAATAACTCAAAACAATTGAAAAAAAATAAAAAAAAAATAGGTCAAATCTATATGTGAGGAAAACTCCAATTCCTCTTTAAGTTTACAAATTGAAATGATGCAGAATATCAACATTTCCTTATACATATATTTTATGATAGTCACTGTACGTAGATAAGTGATCATGAGTCCTGTCAAAAACATGTGCCGTAAGTACCCCCTTACCTTGCATTTTTATTCTAGGCATTGACAATCTGTATGATTTAACAAGGTCCTGGTATGTAATGGAGGATTTCTTACAGTGTATTGACGTTTAACATTATGCAACGCGCGGACAATACATCTTTCCATTGACGACATGAAAATATATCTTAATCTTAAGATTTAAGCAAAGTGATACTGCAATCATGGAAAAACAACAATGATATTTGTATCGAATGCGTACATGTTTTAACAAACGCTTTCTTATAATAAACGGTATTGTTTTCCATTTGGCGGTCCTAATTCATAGGTTTGTCAGGACTGTTTTCTATAGTGGACTACAGTAGACCAAGACTACGATTTCGTCAGGTTAATCGGTTTGGCACTATCACAAACATGAAAACTATTGACATGAGAAACATATATATGCACTATCAACATTTCGTTTGTATTAACACGGTATATTGATGCTTTTGTAATCTGTAGATAATATACATATATGGAAAGTTTGCCCGATGTACGCACTTAAACACTCTCTCTCTCACACACACACGCATAAATTAACCAACACGCACCATACCATTTGTACATTACACGCATTCGTCCGTAATACATATCATTTAAGCAATTATGCTTTCATAAAAAATCTATTCAATGAAGTACATTAAACGTCAAACCACTTGATTGTACAACCAGCGGTATCGTGTGTTGTTCACAACTCTTTAATACAACTCATTCAGGAATAGAGCAATCTTACAACTGACGAGTATTTAGTGTACAGCATATTTTTTTACACCGTATATGGAGAACATAATCATGATGAATGAAAATGACACTATACCTTGCATCAGGTTATAAAAAACAAGTGAATACCAAAATGTCAACAAAAGCATCAATCGAATTTAAAATCGATAAAACTATGGGGAAATATGATCAAAGGAAACCCCTGAAAACGTACAAGGGGGATAAGACCAGGTGTTCCGGAAGGATAAGCGTCTTCTACTATATATGACGATACCCGCCACGGCACCATCACGCTTTATACACACAATTGGCAATAACATATTTTGCCTAGCTGTTATTTCCATCATTGGAATAAAAGGGGTTAAAATCGGTGTAACGAATTTTTGCAGTACAATGCATTAGTTTATTTATAGTTAAGATTTCTTCACTTTGTTCGCTTTTGAATCATCATTGAATTCAACCCAGATACAAAAAAAACCCGCCTGATATTGTTTTTGGATAAATTAAATCTTTAAGTACCATGGTATGTAGAATAAGGTAACTGGAATATGATAAATGATCCAGTTATAACGTAATCGGGACAATTTACTTTCCAATGAAAAGCATTGTTTCTATGTACGTTGTAGAAGTCAATTTGATCTATTGTGACAAATATAAATCATAAACATCATATAAACATAGTAATAAATATGTTTTTCTACGATCATCTTATCATTGTATCATCTTATGATTTATTATATGTAGTTTACTTTTGACTCGAAATAAAGCGGTGAAGTGCCACTATAAAAACGAAAAACTGATTTATCAAAATGTTTCACCTTATTTTATACCCTTGCGAAATTATTGAGCTGATGACATATTAGAATTTGAAAATAAAACAAATTTGCTAAATTGCACACATCATAATATAATCCAAAGAATAAAAACAGTATATGATAACAAACAATATATAAACAAACTCTTCGTTGCTATAATGGTGCTACACGTGTTCATAATGCGGACGTTCGCAGTCCCAAACTGACCTGCAAAGTAAGTAAAACATTATTTCAAATTCAACTTTTATATATGTACAGGTAGGATTTTGATATATCTAGAAAAGAAAAAAACTGCTTTCTGAAGCAGAAATGCTTGAAGTTCAAGCTTTGCGCTGTTTCAGTATAGGACGAGTCATAAATGTTTCAACGATTACTTATATGATTACATACATTATGAATAAATGATGACACATAATTAAACTCAAAGGCGCATATGAAATGACATGTAACAGACGTATGAAACGGACAAAGACAGATCAGCTTAAGTTCTAATACATATTGTAGAGTTCTAGGATCTCGAAATATACTTTGATGTGTTATTATGACTGACCTGACGAGGTTACAAACTGACTTGATGACCAGCTTATTTGGTACTGTAATACTTTGTAGATCGTTTATCAGTCAAACAAGTGATATTCCGAGATCCTAATGTGTTGTCGTAGTAAAATCTCATGTCTAAAACAGTTTTGGATGAGAAGACATTTCACTCATGTAGCGCCAACCCAAGAAAGGTATCGCTTTATCCAACACGCACACACTGTTGTCGATATTATTAGCATACTGTTACCTAAGATTTGAGTCTCTGATGATTTATGGATTTGAGCTGATTCTCTGTTTTGATTACGAATGGTTACCCCTTCCTGTCTGCCACCTATAGTGTTGATATCATCATAGGGGTTATTTGGTTCCACTCTGTATGTTGTACTCGATACAGTGGGTATTTGGGGAGGTGTAGGAACAATATATTCTGAAACAGAAAATAATACTATTATGATCATTGGATTTCTTTCATTGGATCTTCTTCAAACATTCATGCGTTACTTCAGAGTTTACTTGATAACATCCTATCCAGAAAGTACAGACTTTGCGGTTTCATGACTGCTAAATATATATTAAGAGGTTATTAAACGACCTATCCCTATCCTGCTCCTTATCTGTCCCCGAGACTCCCAAATCAGCCCGAGGGCTGATACTGAGTAGGATATGGAAAGTGTCATATGGTATCTTTTTTGTCATATACTGCTCCATAACATTAAAATGATGAGTATAACACATACAACAAACACACATCAAGTTTAAATTTTATGTTTGATATCATCGAATTCTGCTTAAAATATTGAGGAACTCAATAACGAATACAAATTATTATACAGGGTAAACATTTGCACACTTCCAGTTTGTTTACCCTCTGTCCAATAAATGAGACGTGATTTATGATAAAATGGTTGAACCGGAAGTTAAACGGATATTGCGCGTGCATGGCAGATATTGGCCGGTCCAGGATCTGCCATACGCACAGTTAGCAGTACGTGTATCACGCATGCAATGCAAAACTAGCAACAAATGGTAGGTGATATTGTTTCATTGGTAGATTTTTCTCACAGAACAAACTATGTGTGACCATTATATCAAGGTATATACGACTTATATAACAGGTTTTATGTGACGTACAGTATATGATAAGGTTAATACGGCCCATATTACACTGTATACATAACATATAAACAGTGCACCAATTTGCATAGATGAATGTAACACACACACACACACACACACACACACACACACACATAGAGGTGATTACACCTTTAAAATTTAATAATAGTAAACCACAAATCAATCACACTGCATCATACAGCTGTTTCGTCCTTGTAGGACTCAACGGTGATGCTAGGGGGGGGGGGGGGGGGGGGGGGGGGGGGGTCGACAAATTGGAAATCCAATTGGTCTAAACTACTGTTGAACCAGAAACGGAGGTGCGTACAACCTTCATTTAGTATGGATTTCAAAATCAAGACGAGTACATGTTAATTTCAAGTTAAATAAAATAAGATGCTTTCATTATGTAGATAACTCGCCGTTAAGAGAAATATACTTATTAGGTCAGCACACATACCATATAAAACCATATCTCTTTTAGAATGTCCTAACTGGTTGGCTGCCTCACAAGTGTATGTTCCGAAATCCTCCGGTCTAACGGTCTTTATTCTGAGCGTCAATGACACTGTATATTTACTATCCTCGAACACCTCCAAGTGATATTTCCATCCTTCTTTCATGTCAGGTTGCACGTTTCCGAAACGCCAAACGTTGGATCCCTGTGGTGACGCGGTAATGATACATTCTAGCATGGTTTCCTTGTCAAGGTACTGTCCCATCCGTTTGCTTAATAGACTTATCTCAGGTTTAACTAAAAAAAGAAACAAAAACACAATTCAGGATAAAAATTGTGGTTTTCATCTCATGTGGTAAACAATTGGTAAAAGAAATGTACGTAAAGGGAGACATGCGAAATAAATCACCTTGTGTATGGACAAAATTGATATTCCAAATACATGTAATATGGGTGCAGCAAATCAATAATGCCCTTGTCGATGTTTCTCAAGTAAACAGAGGTATAGTGTTACTCTGCAAGCAAGCAACAAATATTATCTTAGATCGTTTAGTCTCATCAACCAGACAAATGCGACACACTGTTTACACTAAACAAATTAAAATTTTGTGGGATGTTCTTTATTGTTCGATGATTGAAAACTGCTGATAAGTTTATACTAAATAATACATGGTTGAATAGCTGATGAGGCTGATGTGATGATTTAAAACCTTTTGATAAACACATTGTACAGACGACCAGTTAACACTGTCAAACACTTTGTGTGATATCGCTTTCAGTGTGCGGATTGTGTAGTGCTAATGTGCTCTGCACTCCTTTGTTATGTATTGGCGGTTTTAACGCATTATCAAGTTCACCAGCCGATAGCGTGCGTGGTGGTGTGACATCTCCACGGTTCATGATGCAATGCGAGCGAAAGTGCAAGCATTCAAAGCTTGTTATTGTTAATATAAACAAGATAGTGGTCTTCATTCAACTATAATTTATTCTTGCTTGTAACAAGCATTTTCATTGGCTTAAAGAGTTATGTTATCAGCCCATAACGTAAAACAATGACGTCGCCGTTTGTAAGATCGCTTTTGATTGGCTGATACAGCATCGCAATAATTTCTAAAAGAAAAGAGTCCATCAATAAAAGTGGATTTCCACAGGGATTGTGTATAGTAGATTGAATTATAAGGATTAACTTGAATATATTGTTCATGTTATGGAGCTATAACACAAACAAACGGAGTGTACTCTCATCATAACCCGCTTCGTGTAACTCTGGGTATCCATGCTTCGTTAGTTTTAATGGCCTATGCATGGTATGTTGGCTACACGATATGATTTAAAATGATCTACGAACAGAGTTTAGTCATAATCATTGACATTTCGTACATGTTAGAACAAAATATATTTTAAAATCCGATTGAATGTATTATATATAAATATTTTGTTACTGATATCTATTGTAGAGATCCTGAAAGCTTTTGTAGCGATCTTGGAAGCTACTGTAGCGATCCTGATATCTATTGTAGCGATCCTGATATATATTGTAGCGATCCTGATATCTGCTGTAGCGATCCTGATATATAATATAGCGATCATGATATCTGTTGTAGCGATCTCGATATCAATTCTTGCGATCCTTATGGCTATTAAAGCGATCCTATGTTGTAGCGATCTCGATATATATTGTAGCGATCCTGATATCTATTGTAGCGATCCTGATATATATTGTAGCGATCCTGATATCTATTGTAGCGATCCTGATATTTATTATAGCGATGATAATATCTGCTGTAGCGATCTCGATATCAATTCTTGCGATCCTTATGGCTATTAAAGCGATCCTATGTTGTACCGATCATAATATATTGTTGCGATGCTTAGTTTTTAATTTTCATTTGTATTCGTTTTAAACTCATTGCGATAGTTTTAACCTTTTGAAATGTCATTTTTGTTAAATCCACAGTCCTTATTTAAGTTAACAATTTTTCTTTATTCAAAGCAACCAATGATATTTAACTTGATGTAAGCTGGTTGTGTAATTAAATTAGCGGAGTGTGATGTATAACGTTACGTATACATAAAGGTGGTAGGTCTCTAAATATGTACGGCTATGTTAATGTTAAACTTCAACGGTGATTGCAATTACCAAACAGTCTATTCCGTCTTTGCGTATTGCAGAATTATCTTCTCTTGTAAGCAGGCATTGATTGTTACGACATTGGTTTGTGAGAGTAATGTCATCAATTTTTGAGAAAGCGATGTAATTTTCTCACACAAACCAATGACGTAACAATCAATACCTGCTCACAAGAGAAGATAACTCTGCAATACGCAAAGACGGAATACCAGCATCTGTTGTATGTCTTACGTGCCTTTGCTGGTTGCATGTATCTATTAAGTCAATAACAAACTGAATGTACGAAAGCCATGTTGCATAGATAGGTACATGTATATGAACAAATAGCGTATCAACGTGCACATGTTAAAATCAGAAATTGAAAACGAATTACGAAATATCTGTAAATTTCTTACAGCAAACAAAACCGGGTCTAATTTTCTTATACCTTTATCAGGAAAGGTTTGAATATGTTTTATCGTAAGCTTTTGTGACTGAAACTTGAAATCTGGAATCTTTGAGTATTTTTTGTACATTAAAGGTAGTCATACATAATATCACATATTGTCAACTAAAGATAGATGTAATTACACGAACAAAATGTTTTATGAACAGAACGCATTCAAAACCTCGGTACAACGTATTATAATTACTTATAGTGTATTGATGCTGTGTTTAGATTAGGTCAGCAGCTAAATGTAATATAAGGTTTTGTGAATATTTAAAGTTAATCTTTATTACATTATTGGTTGTGTGGCTACGTATGCAGGCTTAGAATAGACTACAGTTTAAATGCAGTCAGTATATGGGCAACAACATTTTCTTCTCGCTTTCCTCGAGTAATCATTAATCTCAATTTGATATGATAGTTAAAGGATAGTCCGGGCGAGGCGGCTCTTCTTCTGCGTAATCAACAAAGGAAAGTTTCGCTCCATGTCATATGTTAGGCTGTCTGGGCATAAGACGCCAGGTCAAAGGTTTTGTAGACCGGCTTGACTCGTGATAAATAACACGTGATCTATGGTCAACTATTTTCCTAACGCTGGGTCTGTAATCCTTAGCGACGGTAACTAGTGAAACGTTACAATATTTTGTACAGGAGATTTATGCTACATACGGGTTTACGTACAATGTACTTTGACTTCTATCTGCCTCTGGACTGCAGGCGGCACGCCGTTAAAGGCCATGCACTCGTATATCCCTCCGCAGTATCTGCTGATGTTGCGGATAACTAGAACCTCACCCTCTTTTCCAACTCCTAAAAAATAAAATATTGATAAATTTATACGAAGTCGCTGACGAAATAACCTACCGAGAAGCGAATGGCTGCTTTGTAAGTTTTGCTCAGAACGTGTCTTCCCCGACCACGTGACGTCACAGAAGTAATGCGGTTACCAAAATTACAAAGAAAGGAATTGCCTAATACCAAACAATGCAAGTTACGTTGCATCATTCACCCATTTTATAAGTGCCTATATGTCCCTCGTTGAGAATATACCTTCAGTGGTATTTCGTCGTCAAGATGGAGTCTGTGAGTATGGAAAATCCGCAACCTGCTTATGTTTAAATTTGCGTCAGATAATCTTTTTATGGATATTGGATTTTGCCTCCTTTTTTTTCGATGAAAGGGAAAATGTTGTATAACAAAACTTAAATAATTTTATGGATATTGATAGGGAATACCAAATGTGCATTCGAGGAATGCGAATATATAACATTCTTTGATGTTTATTTAATGAATCAAGGTAAAACACACAGTGATAAATATAATTGGTCAAAATAATATTCATGTGACTTTCAAGACCTCAAACTAAAACCGTTTTACAATTTGATTTACTTATTTAGTCAATTATTTGTACTATTTAATTACAATGGTCCGTTGTATTATTGTCAGTTCTTTCATTATTTTGCATGCAGAATAAGTCTGGCTATTCATATTGTTTACATACAGAATGAATCTTTATAATAGAAACGGCATTTGTACAGTAATACATACTGTCACGACCCTGTGGACTTTCGTCTGTGCGTCGGTACCACGTGATCGTTGGGGGCGGAACTCCTGTGGCATTACACACGAGTTCTACATCACTCCTTTCCCGCACTGTGACGACATTGGAGGAAGAATAGTCCAGTATACGCGAGGGAACTGAAACATATAACATATGGCAGCACAATAAATGGAATGGTTTGTATAACCAACATACATATAAGACGAAGATGTTATGCTTTCCAGCCCAATTTTTGAGATAATCAACGTTTGTGTAAATTCGTAGTGAATTATTCGGATTTATATAGACAAACTAAATATCAATCACTATTTAAATAGTTTATCGAAGATTCTCACAAGAATGAACTCGTGAGCATTGAATTGACAGAAAAGCAATCTTGAGTAAGCATAATAAATAGAAAATGAGGGTTTGGAGTCTACAAACCACCCAACACAAAAGCCATATAATTATCATAACATCTTGAGATGGAACCAGGTTCTAAGACCTATTCATCTTATTTATCATTTTCCAAATTGTAGGTAACTTTTAAATATAACAGATACTTAACTTGTTTAACAAGGTAATATATATTTGATAGAAATTTAACATTTTTGATGAAATGAAAAATACTCGAATGAAGTGAGGTTCCTTTCAAACATTTTCCCCACACATTATATCGTAGGTGTGTGTATACTATCATGAAGGTTACAAAGATATCTATTTACGTTCAAAATTACACAGATCATTTTTCTTGCTTTTCAGGAAACGTTTCGAACACTTTTGTTTGGAAACAACGTCGTTTTCATATGATTATCTATTCCGTAAGGCGACATAATTCAATCGGAACCATTCGGACATTTCCGTCATGACCTGATTGATATCATATTACTCTAAAACTATGACGGAAAAACCCAAAACATTTCCAATTGTAAAATGTGTTGCATGTTGATAACATTTTGAGTTAGAAAAGTTTATTAGAAACGTTTCGAACACCTTTTTTTTTGGAAATAACGGCGTTTTCATATGATTATCTATTCCGTAAGGCGACATAATTCAATCGGAACCATTCGGACATTTCCGTCATGACCTGATTGATATCATACTACTCTAAAACTATGACGGAAAAACCCAAAACATTTCCAATTGTAAAATGTGTTGCATGTTGATAACATTTTGAGTTAGAAAAGTTTATTAGAAACGTTTCGAACACCTTTTTTTTGGAAATAACGGCGTTTTCATATGACTATCTATTCCGTAAGGCGACATAATTCAATCGGAACCATTCGGACATTTCCGTCATGACCTGATTGATATCATACTACTCTAAAACTATGACGGAAAAACCCAAAACATTTCCAATTGTAAAATGTGTTGCATGTTGATAACATTTTGAGTTAGAAAAGTTTATCAGAAACTATAGAACAAGGATGTCAGTATCAAGTTTTGTGTAATCCGAAGACTGAAACAGTACAATGAAGACTGACCAAAGTAATACAATTTATTGTTTCAATATGTTAGTCAACCGAAGTTTTACGAAGGAGACTGTCACAATAACTATGAAAAAAATAGAATAAAGCAGAAAAAACATCAACCTATGCGAGAAATTATGAAACATTTTATTCCACATTGCGACATACTGTTCTTGATGAAACGGGAGCATATCATGACGGGTGTCACATATGATGAAGACAATACTTAACCGTTCGGAGTATCTAGTTTAAATATCGATTTAGATTCTTGTCTTTGAGTGTTAACACTGCAGTCTAAATTATTTTAAAATCTATTTCTGAGACAAGGTTTAAATTTTAACATCCGTAGAGCAAGTATTATTATATAACTGATACATACTCCGTATTCCCTTTGTGTTTATTCCCCGTGTTATCGTGAGCATCACAACTGAAATATCGCTGCAAATAGTCTAACCAGACACGTAATTGCCTAGCTGTGTATTGGTAATTTACAGTGAGATTCTTGTCGTACGATTTCCACGCCAATTATCACCCAAGAACCCACTGTATGACCTCCTTCGCAAATTCCTAAAAGAGAACTTAATTTAAGTTATGGATCTAGTGAATAGACCTTCTCCCTGCTCATAATTTTGTTATTTAGTACAAAGCACGATTAATGAGAAATATCCTTGGTATCAAAGAGATCATTCGGGAGATCTGAATAGGGGAATGAAATAAATACATCGTGTCGAGATGGAAATTTCGATAGTCGTTTTGAATTGTTTCTTTCCGAATTATGTCATCCAGCTCTCCCGAGACATGTAACTGAACTGACATTATCCTACTCGGCTGTTGAGTGGAATCAGTACTTAATGCAAAGGATTCGTAACGGTGACAGGTACAGACAACTGTGTGTTAGGACTACACCTAAATCACACGTTCTCCTTCAAACTTACAACGTCTCTTAAATGTTCATTTCGATCACAGATCACATATTCATAAGTCTTTCATTTAAAACAATTATAATCGGATTTATGATGTGTCATGTAAAGGAACAATATAAATCTAGATCGTGAAAGTTAACGGGAAATTTGCTTGAACTGTTTACCAGGTACCGATGTTCCAGAAACCTGCATGTACAATTTGTAACACTTTGAACAAAACTTTAAACCTTGCCCAGCACAAACTTTGAAATATGCCTTTCTGAATGACAAATTATAATAAACTATAACAATTCTAGCAAAATCTCTGTGGAATAAAATACATCATATCAGTTTTATACAGTCATTGCAGTACATATTAAATTAATCAAGTAACAAGATTACAGTACAACATTGAAATAATTTCAGAATTAATGTCGTTTGATTTTTTTCTATATATATTTATCAAAGCATTTTGTTCATGAATCTATCATGCGACCTGCACAAAGATATTTTTAAGCTATTATCGCATAACCTGCATGGAAACAAACCTTATTTAGCTACTGGACGCATTTTGTAGATGTGGTTGCTATTGTGACGTAACTAAAAAGACTGAAGTCGCCTCAATTACAAATTCCAACAAATGCATAATTTACGACAGATATTAGGCAAATTAATCAAATATTAAGCACGTTAAGTGTGGGGTACGGACATTCTACCCTGAAATATAAGGTATTGAGGCAGATATTGGTTTAAGTACCGCTGATATAATATCCATAGCCATCGCTCCTTCGTGTGATAGACTCTTAAACATCTATAAGGTACTATCGTACATGCATGTGGTACAGAACTGACCTTGTATGATGAGGCGAATCCTTTTGATGGTAACTGGCTGGGTATTAATTGTGCACATGTAATCACCCCGGTCCTCATACTTTACACTGCGTATGTGGAGGTTGTAGTCCCCCATAAATGGCCGCTCTATACTCATACGGGGGTCGTTTATAAAGCGACTTTCCTTTTGACTCACAACAATACGCTTGGGGTTCATCCACACAACCTACAAAGAAAGAAGATGTTTAAAAATAAGATATACCTGGCTACATTGCAGATGTAGTTGTGAAGGATAAGTTATACCGTATACAAACTGACATAAACATTATAAATTACCATGCAACGTTAGTGGAACAGTCAGAATGAGTGTTAGTCATTAGAATGTATCAGGGTTGTAGAGAAAAACATTGTAAAATAAGATAGATTCGTCGATGGTGCTAATCTGGTGCTTATAACATGACGTGTTTTATTTTCTACTTCAGCTACATTTTCTGTACAGTGCTGTAGCATGTGAGTAAGCTATACCTGTTTAAAGGAGACAGTAACACTTCAGGGTATTGAAGTAAGCACACTGTCGTCATTGTCCATTCTGTCATTGTTATGTAAAACTCACTATGTCCGTAGTTATGTTACTGATACAATCGGGAACATATATAAGGCACGGTAGTCTAGTGGTAGGAAGCCGGGCTCGAGTCACGGCACGGCACTGTGTTGTATCTTTGAGCAGTTGTTCCAGTCTGCTCAGCTGTAGATGAGTACGTGGTTGGGCAGTGATATAATTGTTGAATGTTAGCTGTTAGCGCCGAAATGGCAGCTCCGGCTGTGTGCTCCCAAGGGAGTTGAGAAAAATATTGGCTGGTTGCAAAGGCCTTATAACCACGGATAATAATTTGTGAACCGCTTCGAGACGACCAACGAACTAGGTTGTGATAAAGCGGTATATAAGAACTTCGAATTATTATTATGAATTTATAAAACATTATTTCAGGAATTATGTTATTGATACCATCGGGAACATAAACATGTGATAATCGGTAAATTATGAACATTAAAATCCTCATAAGTATAAGTAAATGTGTATTAGCTAATATCAAATCTAGAGCAAATATAAATACTAAAATTGTTTCTTAAATAATGACGATAAACAGAATAAAGGTCCTCCCTTAATTGTTTATTTGAATAGCATCCATGTTTGATGTTCCAATTATACAACTCTCCTGTAACCGGCTAGGAAGGTTTATACAATACATGGCTATTCAAATTATATATCAGAGAAGAGGAACTTCAACAAATGTTTCATCACAGGCTTGCAGTTACCTAATACCGAGGCAAAGCTGCCTTCAATATCTGTCTCGAAAAGCGTTTATTTCCAGAATATTAAGTCTTAAAGTATTTTGAAGACAGAGGGAACATTCATCATTTGAATTTTTGTAATGCTTAGATGTATTGAGGAATTTTATGTAATTCGTGTACATTTATTATTTTCTAACAGTTTAAGTAACGGAATCGAAGTTACCGTGATAAGTTTCACAATACATTTGCATTAATGAAAATAAATATATCGTAAAGAATGACAACCCCTTTTTATAGGCAAGTAAGCAAACCAAATTTTGTATACTTCGTAATTGTTTTCAGATATCAGATTTGCATGGCATTATTTTGGTCGGTCCAGGGTCTAATATGTTATTCGTAAAACTTCATATTTAAGAAGAAATAACCAGACCGATCTGTTATACTTTTCACATAACAAGACGACCAGCAAATCGATAATGTCGTTATGCAAATAGTGATACCACTATTCCAATGAGCTAAAATTCCTACAATACAAGGTTGTAATATTACTTGCAAACCATCACAAAGACAATTTAATTAACTTGATTAATCTCCATGAAAGTTATTTTGTCATTTTTATCGAGAATAAACCCTCACAATCGCGCCAATGGTAAAAACGACTAATGTAAATTCACACTTGTAGCCCCATACATTTCAATACAATGAATATAGCATTATTATTTCAACAGCCCTTCAAATATTTAACAGGTCTGCTAATAGCATTTTTAGATTCCAACATTTTTGGATTTTGGTTTCTTGTTTGTAGCTATGGTCATACATGTACCTGTACATATTAAAGGGCAACAAAAGAAACCCTCTCTCCTTCCTGACCTTTCTCTCTCACAGCGATCTTTTGACCAATTACTCTTATCTTAAGACAACCTAGCATTTCAGTTTTCTCCTCACTTGTATGATTATATTTACTTTCATTTTTTGAATGTTGAACACAATGGTCAGCTTTATCCCGGATGTGAACAGTGTAAGGTAATGTTAAAATCGAATGTGGAAAGGATCAATTAAATTGAAATATTCCGGACCGTTTCGTCAAAAAGGGAGTATCTAATTTAATGAGCATTCACTATTGTTTGATATTGTATGATTCTGGGGTTAAATTAAATATGCGTAGCTTTATCTATGATAAAGCAAAAAAGAGTTGCTATTTATTCTAAATTAGTTTTGTGGCGTTTCTTAATGTCTTTCCTTATATCTTAGTATTTCATCGATTTCTTGTGCTTTTTTTACTTTAAATTCTAAGAGTGTCTTATATTGCCAACTGCATGTCTATAAAGTATTCTGCAGTGCAGATTATGTAGTAGTGTATGTTGTTAGTGTTTGTTATTTTGCACACAACACACAACGCATATTTCAACATAATATTGCAGTCAAGCATTGTTTGAATCTAAAATGGATAACGTAAAACTGTTGGCTATATTTTTACAAAAGAATATATACATGATGTAGCTCATCGTACCGGATAATTGTCGTCTGATCGGATCATGGAGTTAACAAGTGGCTAGGTCTTAGGACATGCTTCACTCTGCTTTATAGACAGATAGTCCTGAATTGTATCTTATGAAAGCTAGCTAATGCAACAGACCTTTTAGAAGAAACAAAAGATCCAACCTTTGACCGAGTACAGCCGTTAATTCGAATATTGAAAAGGATTCGTATCTTTTCTATGAATTTGTATTCAATCGACAGTTATAAATATGCCAGATAATGTCAAAAACATATTGCTGTAAGTGCAGTCCAAAGTTGTGGCCTACTCCTAAATACAATTAAGGAAGGACAATAAATTGCTAAAATGCGCCTCACCGAGGTATTAGGCTACTTGAGACGCATTTTGCAAAGCTTGATCGCCTGTAATTGGGTCTATATTACACACACCTAGTTATTATGGAAAAAGCATCATCCATCAAAAATTCTGGGTATAAATCTCTCTCGGAATGATGTCACTTCCGGGATTTTTATGACAGATTTGCATATAATAGCCTCCGTTAAAAATATTCTATATTCCGGAAGGATAAATTATTTCCGATGGAAGAATAAAATTGCTCTTCCTCTTATTTCTAGCTATAGGGTGGCTTGGAAAAAGCGCGCTGGTGGAGGAATTGATGATGTTTAATTACGAATTTATTGATCACCAGGATGAATATGAGTATATATTGACAACAAAATACTCAAAAAAGTAGTAAAGAAGTATACATTGTTGAATAAAACATCTATGGTACAAATTTTAGTATTGTTTTAGCGCACTTTCCCTATCATCGGAAAGCATTCAGTTATCTATAACCACTGAATTTGAAATCAATGTATTCCTTTGTGTTATAGATACACATATATCTCAAATTGCGGAAATTGTTGCCAACGTGCAAGGTTGTGAATGCGGTTTTGCAGCACCACAAACTCAAACACGGGGACAAAACTTAACTAAAAGTCGGAAATAAGGACACATAAAACAATGAATAAATAACGAACTTTACAAAAAGGCAACCACAAAACCATCTATCATGGGAGGGCAACATATTCCTGTACCAGTGAAAACATGATGGTCACCTTTTATCTAGGTCATAGTGAAAAAACTGTCATTGTAGCTGCTGAAAATGTCATATTTATTATCAGGTCCCTCCGGAATGAACACCAAACCCTAAGTTGATTAGTGATCAACAGGTTGCGTCTTTATAGAAAATCGTTAAACTTAAAATGCTTTGGAAAAGTAAATCAGTTGTTACATGTAAACGCGATATATCTTTGTAAGTCCGTATGTTTTCGAAAGAGGCAGGTTGATAGACATGAAATAATAGTTGCCAGAATTAGTCACTTTAAATGTACTGATTGTAAATATTCTACAATACCTCTGAATGCTTGTATTTAGCAGTTATGTCTTTAATCTAAAAGGTATATTAGCTACATGGTATATATAAAATGTTTCCCATATTTGAATATCGAGATGCAACAATCAAGCAGAATATTTAAGGCTTGTCGACAATTTGTGTATTTGCCGCTTGGTGTTAAAGGGTCAACTAAAAACATTGAATTAGGAAAATCTGAAAATAGCAAACATCCTGTTATTGAATATCATTTGGGACATTTTCCTCGATTATATCGACGAACAAATTGATATAGACTTTATTTTAAATCCCAAACGATCGTATACACTGTAGATTATAAGCACTTCACGATTGTCTTTATTTATTGAAGCTTATTCTTATAATGTGAGCAGATTTCACTATACGTGACAACTTCTAAGACGAGTTGTCGACTCAATATGTTATGACCTTAACTTATAACCTGCTGCTATTGTTGTTGTTACGACTGCCATCATGAAGTATTGCTGATGTTTGCAGAATAACGCACACTGGTTTTATGATTGGCATTCATGTACAAAGTAGTTGCCAGAGTATTATTTCAAATTTCAAATCCTTCAATATTTCTCTAACCCTGTTAGTTAAATCCCACGCATTAAACGTCTGTCATATATAACAATTAAACAAAGCCATTAGCCAGAGATTAGTTAACTGAGGCCATGAAGTGGAGTTACGAGTTTGTTAGCGGTACTGGCACCTAATGATCTGGATGATACCATGAAGACTAAAAACAGCTTCATTATTCACAACATGAAAAGTGCAAACAGATCAATGAAATTCACAGCAGTGTCTTAAACTTGAACATTCTAGTGATATTTTAAACAAGACGAAATAATTTTATTAATTTTAAGCAATATGTTAATGTAAAACAAAAACTGCTTTAGTAAACAAATCCGGTATCTGTCACGAAACAGAGAAAAGCAGAAGCTGGCATTTTGACAGAGAACATGACCTTCTTGGTTCACAGGGAGACAACACTTATGAAGCTCTTGTTGTTACTTTTCCCTTTATTGCTCGTGTGTGACTGTGTACTTTATGGACACTTTGTTTTGCCCATATGAGGCGTAAATACGTGACAACTGTATGGACACTACAACCACAAAACTCGTATTGTCTCTCCCCCAAAAAGTGCATGTGTGTGATTACTGTATGACATATGTAACCTTAAAAAAAAACAGGAATATAATACCCAGGTGTCAACAAAAACGTAATTCACACTCAATATCCATAACGCTAGAGCAAAATTTCATATCATGAAAGGTTAACATGGCGACCACGAGCAGGTGTTCTTCAAGGGTTTGTGTATTCTGATTTATCGACATCCTCTATTTAAATATAAATCGCCCTAAGCCCTATAGATGTAATTTAATCTAATAAAAGCTCCGATGACCCCTCCCTCCAAAGTGCATGTGAGTGATATTTGCATAAGTGACCTTATTTCGCAAATATCATCTTTTCTTCAATGTGTGTACAGTGTATGTACTGAATTGTATCACACTGTGAAAATGAGATGCTTATCTCCGATAACTTATATTTGAATGCTATTGGATTATGGTTTACCTTATTATCGTTCTTAGTCTTTTTCGTAACTGTTATTTTATCTCTAATGCTTGATTCTAAGATTGCTTTCTTTCTTTTTAAACAAAAATGAAACTGTCATGGGTGCGTTAGAGCGAGCGTGTATTTACTTGATATTTCTGTTATACAATATAATGACGACATTACGGACTTTTGAGACACAAACATTCGGTAACAATGATATAACATTGACTTAAAGCCTGCTGATTATTTTCAAGTAATGCCAACTGTCAATTTAAGGCAATCAATATTACCGAAAGTCTAAAATTGCCTCGTTTACATAACGTTCGCTGACGGAAAGTACAATTTGTCTGCACGAATGTAATTTTGTAGGAAGTACTCGCTGTTATTACAGCTTTGAAAATATCTACAATTAAAGGAAATATGTTCACTACAATAATGAAATAACTGTCATTATATTGCAGGAATACAAACGTGGTTTTCGAAGACATAATGGCTAACTTACTTTGATGGACAGTTCATCGTTTCATTCGAGACAATTAGCAGGCGTCACACATAGTTCTTTCAAAGCATTATTCGACATTGTGTATTAACGGAGACGTACGAATGAGTACGTATTGGAGAAGCATACCGAATGCTAAAATTTGTACTGCTTTAATAAGGTTTTGATCAGCATTAGAGATTGTGATCAAAATACCGATGACGATGATTTTTACATGTTTGTAGTACACTCGACAAGTCTTTACACTCAAACACAACAGATAAAATATAGTGTTTTATCTATCAGTAAAGATACTCGTACAAATGTACAACGTCAGTAATAAAAACACGTGAATCTGAGTATGTCTCAGCTAGTTCCCGTTAGTAGTTGTACAATTGCATTAATCCTTTCATAAGGCTCGCGATGGTATTAGACCAGTTATAATGTATACAATGACGATTTCAATTTAGGACATCAACGTGACCGAAGTAGTATCAGATAATAAGTATCGGAAAGGTCTAAATATGTATCAATCTACCTATCTATAGCTGTGCGAAACATAGTGTGATATATTTCTCTTTGTTATTTGTATGCATCTACTTTCAATACTTACATTATGAAATATAATTGTAAATTAGAATAAAAAACAAGGGTTTCACAATCAACATCAAAACATTAACTTGTCAATATCACGTATAATATAACCAGTTACATGTACCGTCACACCATTCACAAACGCAAAACCATTACATGATTCACATTCTCATCACCGTTATACGATACACAAACTCGAAACAAAATATAAAAAAACTTATTCACTAATGCTCATAACCATTGCATGATACACAAACCCATAGCAGTCACATGATACACAAACCCATAGCCGTCACATGATACAATGCCAATAATCGTCTCATGACACACGAACTCATAACCGCCACGTGATACACAAACTCAAAACTGTTACAGATGATACACCAACGCATTTCCATCACTTGATATGTAAACTCATAACCGTCACGTGATACAAAAACTCATCAACATCATTTGATACAAAACAATAACTCATCAACATCACTTGGTACAAAACAAAAATTCATCGACACTACTTAGTACATTGTACAAACGAAAAACTCATCGACATCACAAGATACAAAACAAAAACTCATAAACATCACATGATACAAAGCAATAACTCATCAACATCACTTGGTACAAAAAAACTCATCGACATCACTTGGTACATTGTACAAATGAAAAACTCATCGACGTCACAAGATACAAAACAAAAACTCATAAACATCACATGATACAAAACAATTACTCATCAACATCACTTGGTACAAACAAGAACTCATCGACATCACTTAGTACATTGTACAAATGAAAAACTCATCGACATCACAAGATACAAAACAAAAACTCATAAACATCACATGATACAAAACAATTACTCATCAACATCACTTGGTACAAAGTACAAATGGAAAACTCTTCGACATCACTTGGTACAAACAAAAACTCATCGACATCACTTGGTACAAACAAAAACTCATAAACATCACATGATACAAAACAATTACTCATCAACATCACTTGGTACATTGTACAAATGGAAAACTCTTCGACATCACTTGGTACAAACAAAAACTCATCGACATCACTTGGTACAAACAAAAACTCATAAACATCACATGATACAAAACAATTACTCATCAACATCACTTGGTACATTGTACAAATGGAAAACTCTTCGACATCACTTGGTACAAACAAAAACTCATCGACATCACTTGGTACAAACAAAAACTCATAAACATCACATGATACAAAACAATTACTCATCAACATCACTTGGTACATTGTACAAATGGAAAACTCTTCGACATCACTTGGTACAAACAAAAACTCATCGACATCACTTGGTACAAACAAAAACTCATAAACATCACATGATACAAAACAATTACTCATCAACATCACTTGGTACATTGTACAAATGGAAAACTCTTCGACATCACTTGGTACAAACAAAAACTCATCGACATCACTTGGTACAAACAAAAACTCATAAACATCACATGATACAAAACAATTACTCATCAACATCACTTGGTACATTGTACAAATGGAAAACTCTTCGACATCACTTGGTACAAACAAAAACTCATCGACATCACTTGGTACAAACAAAAACTCATAAACATCACATGATACAAAACAATTACTCATCAACATCACTTGGTACATTGTACAAATGGAAAACTCTTCGACATCACTTGGTACAAACAAAAACTCATCGACATCACTTGGTACAAACAAAAACTCATAAACATCACATGATACAAAACAATTACTCATCAACATCACTTGGTACATTGTACAAATGGAAAACTCTTCGACATCACTTGGTACAAACAAAAACTCATCGACATCACTTGGTACAAACAAAAACTCATAAACATCACATGATACAAAACAATTACTCATCAACATCACTTGGTACATTGTACAAATGGAAAACTCTTCGACATCACTTGGTACAAACAAAAACTCATCGACATCACTTGGTACAAACAAAAACTCATAAACATCACATGATACAAAACAATTACTCATCAACATCACTTGGTACATTGTACAAATGGAAAACTCTTCGACATCACTTGGTACAAACAAAAACTCATCGACATCACTTGGTACAAACAAAAACTCATAAACATCACATGATACAAAACAATTACTCATCAACATCACTTGGTACATTGTACAAATGGAAAACTCTTCGACATCACTTGGTACAAACAAAAACTCATCGACATCACTTGGTACAAACAAAAACTCATAAACATCACATGATACAAAACAATTACTCATCAACATCACTTGGTACATTGTACAAATGGAAAACTCTTCGACATCACTTGGTACAAACAAAAACTCATCGACATCACTTGGTACAAACAAAAACTCATAAACATCACATGATACAAAACAATTACTCATCAACATCACTTGGTACATTGTACAAATGGAAAACTCTTCGACATCACTTGGTACAAACAAAAACTCATCGACATCACTTGGTACAAACAAAAACTCATAAACATCACATGATACAAAACAATTACTCATCAACATCACTTGGTACATTGTACAAATGGAAAACTCTTCGACATCACTTGGTACAAACAAAAACTCATCGACATCACTTGGTACAAACAAAAACTCATAAACATCACATGATACAAAACAATTACTCATCAACATCACTTGGTACATTGTACAAATGGAAAACTCTTCGACATCACTTGGTACAAACAAAAACTCATCGACATCACTTGGTACAAACAAAAACTCATAAACATCACATGATACAAAACAATTACTCATCAACATCACTTGGTACATTGTACAAATGGAAAACTCTTCGACATCACTTGGTACAAACAAAAACTCATCGACATCACTTGGTACAAACAAAAACTCATAAACATCACATGATACAAAACAATTACTCATCAACATCACTTGGTACATTGTACAAATGGAAAACTCTTCGACATCACTTGGTACAAACAAAAACTCATCGACATCACTTGGTACAAACAAAAACTCATAAACATCACATGATACAAAACAATTACTCATCAACATCACTTGGTACATTGTACAAATGGAAAAATCATCGACATCACAAGATACAAAACAAAAACTCATAAACATCACTTGGTACAAAACAATTACTCATCAACATCACTTGATACAAAACAAAAACTAATCAACATCACAACATACCAATGAAAAACTCATCAAGATCACTTGATACAAAACAAAAACTCATCAACATCACATGATACAAAGCAAAACCTCATCAACATCACGTGATATAAAAAAAACAACATCACATGATACTAACGTTTTGAATGATGCTATGGCTTCAGATCAATATATCTATATATCATTAGAACAATTAACGTGCTTACTTTCGGGGCTTTTATGGTTTTATCTGATTAATCTTTTCTTAGCCTTTGATAGTAACATTGTTTACGATTAATGTACAGATAACCTCGAAAAAATAAATCATCGTAAATGTAAACTTTATTTGTTTTACAACAATTATGAAGCATGTTTTTAAAAATTATATTTATCATCTTTGTTAGCCCGGCTGAAAGCGCAGAGGGGGATTTAGTGTAATAGAAAACCCACGTGGACGAGGAGTTGACAAAATTCCTCTTCACGTCCGATCGGGGAATCGAACAACGGCCGTCTTGATAAAAGGCGAGCGCGCTATCCGCTGCGCCATCCGAGCACCTAGTCATTAATAATGATAATGATAATTTGAGGTTCTTGTATACCGCTTTATCACAACCTAGTTCGTAGGTCGTCTTAAAGCGGTTCACAAATTATTATCCGTGGTTATAGGGCCTTTGCAACCAGCCAGTAACCTTCTCAAATCCCTGGAGAACATACAGCTATTACTGCCATTTCGGCGCTCACATCTAGCATTCAACAATTCTAGCAGTGCACAACCACGTACTCATTTACAGCTGAGTGGACTGGAACAAGCGAAGTAAAGTATCTTGCTCATGAATACAGCACAGTGCCGTGCCGTGACTCGAACCAGCTACCCTTCGGTCACGAGCCCGGCGTCCTACCACTAGACTACCGTGTCTCCTTCATATTGCTTTCACGCGAAAAAGGTTTTATTGTCTTTGTTGTAAAGAGCACTATAAAGCAAGTAGGAGCATCACGTCGACGAGAACACACTGATAATGTGACATACGAAAGTCTGAGAATATGACGTACACATTTAAAAAAAAAAATTGAGATCAGAACGTTCGATTAACCTCGGTAGGATTTCTTATCAAGAAAACACGATAAAAAATGAAAACAGTTTCCCGTCACTCTTCTTGCGTGACAGTCCTGACAAAAATGGAATTAACATTTTCCCAGATTTTAAAAAGTCATTTTGAAACGACATTCATGATTTCATCCTGTGTTTGTTATTAAATTGGAATCGGCTTTTTACAACCGATTATAGACACGTTTGTATATTTATCGGCTATATTAAAAACAAACAATGGGGGCTTCAATCTTGATTAATACAGAAGGTAAGACCGCCATAGCTGTCAAACCCAACAAACCACTATCTTGCTATAAGATCTTGAAGCAGTCGATATTCCTATCGTCTGCTAGTCACTGGAGCGGGAGCTATCACGGGAGATTTCAATCATTATTGAAAACCGTCTCTAGCTATGTTTTCTTAAGAAACAACAGTTGAGCCGTTTTCTTTGATAGGGTATTAGTGCAATGTTGAGACTTGTTCTTAACTTTAGTGGAAACAGGATCAAAACCTGACATTTCTATGCCCATTCTCATATCCTAATGACAGGCGAATCAAGACCGTTTTGGCCATTTGTTTTCATAACAGATAGACGCTTAAACCGCAGCTCATGTTTTGCTTTTGAGAATTACGTGAAGTAATTGCTAAATCAGAAGTCAATATCCTTTGTCAATATGATGCAATAGAGCACCATATCTTTCCCTAGAGTCGACAATGACTTGCGTCTATGTATGATTGATCAATATGCTAACGCTTAAGATGATCCAAGATTTGTTGTCAATTAATATTTTTGCACAGGGGATTTTGGTGAAGTTATCGATTACAAACCACGACTGATTAGAAAATATAAAGGGGGTATTGTGTGTCGTCAGTCGTGTGTTTCTAGAGTGTACTATTTGTCTCTCATATAGCGGTAACCTTGGGTATGTTTTGTTGGTGGTATTATTATTAGGCACCTAGAACGGGATTGCAGATTACAATTTGGGCTCTGCCAAAAGTGACATCTTAAGAAATTATGTTGAAAATATGTACGACAAATTGAAGGCACGTTATTGACATGTGTGGTTTGAATTAGTCATACAATGTATTACCCATATGAATGTGGGAAATTAGCAAGTGCCTACACCCCAATTATATGATTTTAAGGGAATTAATATTTTTTCTAATTACAATTATTGTTCATTGTATTGCAGATTGGTTTTTCCAAGAAAGGCAGAAACCGAAACATATTTTAGATTTTAAAGTTAATTTCGGTTAAGCTGCATGCTAGTTTTATTTTTAATTAGATACTCAATGTATGTGGTACATGTATGTTTACACATGTAGAACGTACAATAAACAGTTGTACTTCATTGTTTATTAAAAAAACACATTCTTCACCTAGAAATGATAAAAGACAACGGCAAAACCTGAAATGACCATAAACAATTGGAAAGACATATGATGATACCAAAAGATATAATTGGAAGCGAAACTATGTGCTTTGAGAAGGAACGCATTTCCTGCAAATTGCAGAAGGCATGTAGCTTAGCTCATCAACAATCGTAGACAGAGTGAATAAGTTTAGCTTATAAAACTAGTGAACATTGAAACCTTTTAAGTCGAAAGCAGGTCATAATGGCGAGCGTAAATGTCATAAGCTCAGATTGAACCCTCTTGGGTACAGTAAGTAATGATGGTTTTCTAGTTTATTGTCCAACAGACACGTCTATCCATAAAAACCCGATACTTAGAACAGATTCCAGATTAGGAAATCTAATGTGATATGTAAACTTAGTAAGCATAGGAACTTCGATGTTGCCTGTCCTACAGGGTCAAAACAGCTGTACGGAACAGTGCAAACATGATTTACAAGTTTATAGTTCAATGCGAAAGAAAAGTTTAATTATTTTGATTTCAAAGCTGCAGATAATTATGATATCCATTTTGTCTGCGTAATAATACCTAAAGAAAGACCTGTACCAATTCGCAGATGCAACGATATTTTTTAATTGGTAATAAAATAAAGATAATTTACCAATAGGAACACGTGTGCATGATTTTTTTGCTTTATTTATCATGCACGTCAAATACTCTCCCAGAAACCCCTCCCCCTAAAGTAAACAAGTAAGCAGTGTGTAATTAGTCTTGGATAAATTTGCTTTCACGAGTGAGGGTTTACGGATGCGTGGATATATCGAAGAGATTCTACGTACATCCAAGTAAAAATGAGGAACAAAATAGTACCACTGACGACAGCGTCCAGAAAATGACGAATCATGTGTTCTCGGCAAGAGCAAAGACACGACAGTCGTTTCATTTTATTTCCACTTGATAAAATATCATATATGAACAATTGTTTGCATACTAATCGGCCCTTTCTTTAATGTTGTCGCGCTCGTTGTATTATGTTTATACTTAATGATGTTATACGCATATCTGCTGATTATTTCTTATGACACCTCTGTCATTACATGTTTTTCTTCAAAAGTATACACAGATTAACGATGGCATATCAATGTAAAAGCATGTTAAGTAATTTGTCGATACTGATATTTGATTACAACCGTTTAACATGCACATACATCAGTGCTGCTGTTTAACTGTAATGCTTCTTATGTTTAGCCATGCCATGCATAACATTTAATCTGGTCTTAACCCAATACCAATAAAATTAAATTGCATATTCAATTCGGAATATGCAAATGTTTGGATCACTCATTTTTTATTTCAAGCAAAAATGCACTATATTTTTTTTTTTTTTTTTTTTTGCGTGTTATTATGACAAATTACCGCTATAATTTGTTATTGTTAGATATAGATTTTGATTCACTATGTCCGCGGAAGTTGTGTCATGTATACATGCACATCTTAAATCACACATCATTCGGAACTTTCACTAAAAAAAGGATTATCCCAACTACAACAGGGACAATCAAATGAGATGTATGATACATTGTTTTCAAGGGTGAATGGCTACATTTGCAGACAAGAAACTTATCTGATTGTTGAAAAAAAAACGACATGACACCATTATAGTGCATTGTCCGAAGAAAGTATCAGAAAGATGGAAGACGATTAAGTAGGACAATATTTGACAGTATATGTTTGGGTATTTTGAAACCAACACATAGGAATCTTCGAAGAAACAAAATGCTCGTCTTTGTTCCTGAATATATATCTGTTTTTTTTCTGTTTGTCATAAATATCAAGAACAACACAGATCAACTCACCATTATGTCGTCATAATCGTCGTCAACCCGACAGGGAAGGATAGCTGTCTTTCCTTCAGCCACGGTCACGTTGACGGGGATGTCCTCTACGGCGTTCCCCATATCCGACAGCGCTGAAAACACATATAGACCGGTAAGCACGCAATTTCAGGACAATCGACAAATTAACACAGGCACTAAGTGTAATTCTATTCCCCAAACATTGCGTCATTGATAGACGGTCCGTTTTATACTACCAGAATGTTCCATTACGCTAACACATATCACTTCTGTGGTCTACATGGTCTATAAAACAGCTTAATGTGTTTTTCCTAGACTATTGGAGCATTTATTTACATAACAATAACCCTATAGGAACACGGATATATTTGATCATAAATGTGTTTCATGAAATGAGTCTATTAATTACTAAAAATTCAACGAAAAGAAACAAATCTTTAAAAATGTGTTTAGAATGCTAAACAAAGTACCCATTTTTCAACCAGATTGCTTTTTTTCTTCTGCTCTGGATTCGTTTCTAATGGTTAAAAGATTAAAATAGTGCATCTCTGAACCAACCAAGGATAGCACAGCTAGTTGCTGTTAGAGGATCGTATGTAAAATACTGAATAATAATGGAGACTTTATTGTGTTAATGTCATTTAAAGATGTTGTCTATACTATAAAAGCTGATCATAACATATGGCTATAACAGCAAAGATGGAGTAAAACATCAAATGTCATTTATGTAAACAGTTAAATAAAGAATCTGGATATAAAGTTTCGGCTGATATTAAGGACAGTTATTCCATCGACAGAACCAATCTTTTTGATTGGGACTAATGATTAACACTTGAAATACGAAATTACGAAGAACCTATTTTAAATCTTTTCAAGTTGATGAGAAATCCAAAACGACGTTGTCGTGTTTCCACTACATGGCCATTTCTTCGCATTGGAGAGCACTTCGAAAGAAAGAAGTCATGTATGCTGGAAAAGGCATTGGTCCGATACTTTGATGGAATACATTTAAGATTCTTCTTTTCAGATTTGAAATAACCATTTTGTTTCACTGAATGTGAAATGATTGTAATTATTATGTTGTTTTTATGTCACCAGTGATGCATTGATATATATAATCACTAATTTGTCCGATCAATCTGGCAGCGTATTTGTACACAACCTTAACAAGGTATTGTGTCTTACAAACAATCAGTTACAGTGCAATGATTGCCTTTTGAAGTGTATTAAGGGTAAGCGTTAGTAAAAGTCATGTTTATTCTTTTAGATACACAAATAATATCTTGTGTTCAATCCTATTTCTTCCTGCGAAATAAACACCCTCGATGTTTAATTTATTTTATAATGCAAATGCACTAACATTCAAACCAATTTTAAACGTAAAGAACATCAGCTACGAAAATAAAGAAACAAAAATGTGTTAAATTTTGTTTCAAAATGGATCCCTGCCTGATTTTCTATTTGTTTCCCTCTTTATTTCACAATCAAATCAATCAGCTAACCCAATAAGGTCCTAGATAAAAGTGTAGGATAATTATTATTCCTTGGAAATAGTGCCAAGTACCTTCCTTTAATAATCCTTATACAGATTGTCAATACACAAAGTTTGCCTTACAGCTTGAAATTAAATTTGTTAATAAAATTTTATAGAAGGAAAATGAAATGAAATCAGTGTATTGCTGCATGGTAGAACAAAGTGATCGGCATGTTCAAAAATTTGTATTTGAAAAATAATGCCATTATTTAAAATATAGGCATACGAGTTCACAAGATTAAACGGCAAATATGATTAATCTTGTTATTTGAGCAATTTAATCAGAACAATCATGTAAACAATTTCATGCTGAACAATGGAGATGTTGCCAGAACCTCTAAGGGCATGTAAAATTATAGTATCTCAACATGCTATGCCTTTCCAACAATACTAGCTGTACCATAGAAGTAGTATCAAGCCTATACATATAATTACATCTAGGGTTACTACACATTGGATTTGACGATAGAAATGGCATCAGGCAACATTTTACTTCGCCTTTTATGAAAACTTTCATCAAGGACAAAGATCGCATAAATCACATTGCGTTTTTGGCTCATAAATAAATGATTGTCCCAGTATTTCATTAAAAAATATGAAAGGAACTGAATAAAATTTGCGGCAGGAAATTTCTGCATTTGTTGCATTTTAATAACATTCATAAGTGTTTTAACTAACAGTGTATTCACAATGAGAGCCGATGAATTAAAAATCACAGTTAATAACTCTCGCCAACAAACCAACGTCTAAGATTTATTGATTTCCACTATTAAATGGTTAGCCATCAGAAACACCAGGAATTGTTTAACTATGGATTCGTCACGTTTTATTGTGTAAAAAATATATGCTGAGTTCACGAATTATTATACATTTGTATGTATAAACCATGACTAGGGTATCTACAAAAAGACAGGTGGGTTTATCTGCCAAAACATTATGAAAATCGCCGTTACTTATTTAACTCATAGCAAACCTCTGTCAACAAGGTTCCAAGTAAACAGGCAAGCCATTGATAATGTTCTTATCGTCCTTATGATCTCTCATATTTCTTTTCAATAAAGAGGGTAATAACAATCAGTCAACATGTACTGAGACAATGTCTAAACGAATTGTTGAAATACATTTACCACATAGCGGTCACTTACCTCACACCCGAACAAACAAATGTCGTGGAGAGGGGGTACAATCATGTGCGCCGAAGAAGGGAAGAGCATTTTGGTATGAACTGTATTTATTCAAATTATATAAAGTTTTTATCTAAAATCTTTCTATATTTTGAGCTATTGAGATGGGCACCCACCATATATATCTCTTGTCAAAGCTAGGACATTTTGTCTGTAACCGTAAACCCCCACCCCCACACCCCCAAGTAAAAAGAAATCTGTTAATGGCGATAAAGTATTATCAATAGTGCAGATACAGTGTTTTAATAATTCTATTTAATGATAATACATTTACTTATTTAAATATTATTGAAGCATTTTTGAAAAAAAAGGCGTGAATCGTCTATAACTAGCCGTGAAAACAATGTGAAAATGTAAATCAAAAAGAAAAGATTACGCGTGGGTGTCACGGCGCTACAAATAAAGGCGCTTGACGTCACACTTTATGTAATATTCATTACCTTGTCTAAAACAAAATACTATGGGTGATAAACTCATGGACAATTCAACCTTGTCATATCGTGGCTGGTTCTTTATGCTTCCCACACGTTAATGGAGGTTTATAGAGTTAGCATTGAAGCACAACAAAGATTGTCTGAGAGGCGATATAGCAAACATAATCCAATAAATTCGCTCAGTTGTGTTAAGTTTGCATACGTTTTGTATACAGAGGCGTAGCGGAACCTCCCGCGCGGTCCAGGAGAAATCACATCAGATCTGTCGAAGACTTCACGGACCGTTCACACACTGCTGCAGTGTTTTGGCTCTGCGCGTCTTGTCTCTATCGGGCCCTCCGAATAACGAGGACTAGTCACGCTCAACCCAGAGCCTTTTGAAGCAATTAAACATCAACGGATGAAATTATACAAGAGAAAGAGAGTCCCCTCGATCGATATAACATCATTTTGTCTGTCCATAAATAGGTTGGTGAATTTCGTTGTGAAGATCCTAACTCAATATGGTAATCATACAGTATTGGCGTATCCGAGCCTTCATGGTATTATTCCAAGAAGATCAAAGTCTCCCGCCGTTCCTAATTAACAGAATTCCCGTTCGAGGGCAGCACCATGGGTCCGGCAGACCAAATAAAAGTCATAGAATGACGATAGAGAAAAGAAAAATTCATTAATTCTAATAAACCGTAATAATAGAAGTGTTTGTTTTTCCTGAGCGACTTTGCTAGCTATGTTCGTTAGTGGTCAAGGCGAGTGGCTAAGTATATCCTTATATAGCGGACGGCAGTCGGCGAGTAAGCAAAGACGGGATTTGTTATGAATCCCTGTAATTCTATAGTAATGCAGGGGATAAAATCCTCACTCGGAGGCCTCCTCGTACAAACTAATCCTGTGGCACTCCTCGTCCTAAACTCTTCTGTTATTATTGATACAGGAGTTAATAGTTTACATACCAATCATAATTCGAGTCGATGCTTTTACGTGTAGCAAATTGCTCGTTAGACTGGTGGTATACTTATATACATATGATAGTGTTTGATTTCTTACGATGCTTTATACATGTACAAAATAACAATGTTGTATACAGGGATAAACCGGCATAACAAACGTAGTTGCGGAAAGGTATATAGTTGTATATAGCTAGATTCGTAAAATCGCAAATTTGTCTCAGGAATGGAAAGAATACTGAGGAAATTTCAAGAAACTTAATAACAGTCGTCCAGTCCGTCAGGTGTGTGGTAGGTTATTGCTACATGTAGTAACACGTGTATATGTACTTCCGATTACACATAAATGCTGAATTGAAAAATACGGTACCGCTTCTGGAGTGACATTTTACCAAAGTCCGGAAATTAATTTTCATTTTTTTTGTATGTAATCGATAGATAAATTTGAGTATCAGAATATCACCGAAACCGATTTTAATATGGCTTTTATTATTGAAAGAATTTTCTATAAGAAAAGCTTACACGACGAATGCACGGATATTTAATTAGAAACCGTCGAATGACGTATTATGATATCATATCCTACCGGAAGTTTATAATAAGAGTTTTCACCTTGTACACTTTTATCAACTAAACATCTGTATGGAATTCTCCCTTTTATTATCGAGGACCCATATACATTTTAACCTTCACTCTGACAATCAAATCACGGCAGACACATGTACTTCATTATGCATGTTTCCGTGGTTTGATAACAACAGAAACATTACCATCCGTTATTACTGCACTGACCTATCTAAACATTACGCCCTAGCTTTGCATGACCGCCGTAATTCGTAACCATTCGTGCTGTTTCATGACATGATCTGCATGAATAAGTAAAGTGGCTTCCGGATTGTTATGTTTACCGTTCCACTAAGTCTCACTTAGAACCTTGGGAATGACAAGCAGAACAAAGACGTAGATTTAAGTTTCCTTTTAAAACATGTCATACACATGTCAGCAAGCGGCGATGACTTGATTGTTCCTGATTTCACACCATTAACCTTCCAAATACGTACAAGGTCGTGACCTACCGCTGCACCATGTAGCTGTGTTCAAAACAGCGTGCAAGTTTGCAGATATTGAACGTGCCAATTGATCACGAATAAGTCCATTTTGCTACAAAAAAATGTAGTAGCTATAATTTATATCAATTGTTCCCACGTCATTTCGTTCATTCTGAGTACGGAATCCTATATAATTTATTAGCCTTTTGCAAATTTTAGATCTGCGAGAGAAAATTGGTTCTGTAACATCAATTTCTGGTCTTGAAGATTGATCACAAGGTTTAAGTAGTCAGATAGTATTACTTTATTGAAGGTTAGTCATTGAGTAACAATGACAGAAAGCCTTCAGCAGTATTGGTATATGACAATTATATGATTCCGTACAAAAACAGTGGAAATGTCAACGTTCGTACTCCTTTCACCTTCATTTTTGCTAACTTTAAAACGTATGAAACCGTTGAATAATCGAATTGACAATATGTCTTCATCTCAGAACTCCTCGGAAAGTTCCGATGAAAACATAATCTAATAACCCAAAACACTTTGAGTGTTACTTTAACGTACGGAGGAATTGGTAGTGAAAACATATCTACACAAAGTGTACCCAAGGGATCAGAGCGTACACCAATAGTCTAAGTCATTCCTACAACTTACTGATACCACACCAGCGGTGTGATTACCACTGGTAGCAAGCACGTGTTGTAAGTCTCGCCAATAGTCTAAGTCATTCCTACAACTTACTGATACAACACCAGCGGTGTGATTACCACTGGTAGCAAGCGCGTGTTGTAAGCCTGGCCAATAGTCTAAGTCATTCCTACAACTTACGGATACAATACCAGCAGTGTGGTTACCACTGGTAGTAAGCACGTGTTGTAAGCCTGGCTAATACTCTAAGTCATTCCTACAACTTACTGATACAACACCAGCGGTGCGATCACTACTGGTAGCAAGCACGTGTTGTAAGCCTGGCCAATAGTCTAAGTCATTCCTACAACGTACTGATACAACACCAGCGGTGTGATTACCGCTGGTAGCAAGCACGGGTTGTAAGGCTGGCCAATAGTCTAAGTCATTCCTACAACTTACGGATACAATACCAGCAGTGTGGTTACCACTGGTAGTAAGCACGTGTTGTAAGCCTGGCTAATACTCTAAGTCATTCCTACAACTTACTGATACAACACCAGCGGTGTGATTACCACTGGTAGCAAGCGCGTGTTGTAAGCCTGGCCAATAGTCTAAGTCATTCCTACAACTTACTGATACAACACCAGCGGTGTGATCACCACTGGTAGCAAGCACGTGTTGTAAGCCTGGCCAATACTCTAAGTCATTCCTACAACTTACTGATACAATACCAGCGGTGTGATTACCACTGGTACATGTAGCAAGCACGTGTTATAAGCCTGGCCAATAGTCTAAGCTAATATCACGAGAAATGACATCATGAATTCAACAACTAAATATTCAAATATAGCTCCAAATAGTTTTTGTCAAATACTGACACCATCTCTAAAATAGATGGCGTATAGTTTGTACTCATACTCTATCAGGACCACCTTTATCATGCCTGTGACAGACCAACATGTCAAAAGTATAAATGATGATAGTTCTATTCCATTTATTTTTTCAATATCTTGACAGAGTTAATAGACCAGACTTCGTCCTCGTACTGTTATATTTACCGCTCTATATACGTAACATATATACACGTACTTCATATATATCTGGAATACATTGAACAATGAAATTACAGATATTTCATTGTACTTTATTAAATACAATGCAATAATTTAACCATCATTTTAAGACAGTAAAAATGTTCATGTAGATTGTTGTACAATAATTGATCTGATAAAAATTGCTGTACAATAATACATATTGTACGTTGTTGCACAATTGGTATTTTGTTGTATAGTAATACAGATTGAACGTTGTTGTAAAACTAAAATTTTTGTTGTATAGTACTACAGATTGAACGTTGTTGTAAAACTAAAATTTTTGTTGTATAGTACTACAGATTGAACGTTGTACAACTGATATTTTGTGGTATAGTAATACAGATTGTACGTTGTTGTACAAATGACATTTTGTTGTTTAGTATTACCGATTGAACGTTGTTGTACAAGTGACATTTTGTTGTATAGTACTACAGATTGAACGTTGTTGTACAAGTGACATTTTGTTGTACATTGATACAGATTGAACGTTGTTGTACAACTAACATTTTTGTTGTATAGTAGTACAGCTGTACAATAATACATATTGTACGTTGTTGCACAATTGGTATTTTGTTGTATAGTGGTACAGATTGAACGTTGTTGTATAACTGACATTTTGTTGGATAGTAATACAGATTGAACGTTGTTGTACAACTGACATTTTGTTGTATAGTGATAAAGACTTTACGTTGTTGTACAACTGATATTTTGTTGTATAGTAATACAGATTGAACGTTGTTGTATAACTGACATTTTGTTGTATAGTAATACAAATTGAACGTTGTTGTACAACTAACATTTTTGTTGTATAGTAATACAGACTTTACGTTGTTGCACAACTGATATGTTGTTGTATAGGAATACAGACTTTACGTTTTCGTACAACTGATATTTTGTTGTATAGCAATACAGATTGAACGTTGTTGTACAACTGACATTTTGTTGTATAGTAATACAGATTGAACGTTGTTGTACAACTGACATTGTGTAGTATAGTAATACAGACTTTACGTTGTTGTACAACTGACATTTTGTTGTATAGAAATACAGATTGAACGTTGTTGTACAACTGACATTTTGTTGTACATTGATACAGATTGAACGTTGTACAACTGATATTTTGTTGTATAGTAATACAGACTTTACGTTTTCGTACAACTGATATTTTGTTGTATAGTGATACAGATTGAAAGTTGTACAACTGATATTTTGTTGTATAGCAATACAGATTGAACGTTGTTGAACAATTGACATTTTGTTGTATAGTAATACAGATTGAACGTTGTTGTACAACTGACATTTTGTTGTATAGTAATACAGATTGAACGTTGTATTACAACTGACATTTTGTTGTACATTGATACAGATTGAACGTTGTACAACTGACATTGTGTTGTATAGTAATACAGACTTTATGTTCTTGTACAACTGATATTTTGTTTTATAGCAATACAGATTAAATGCTGTTGTACAACTGACATTTTGTTGTATAGTAATACAGAATGAACGTTGTTGTACAACTGACATTGTGTTGTATAGTGATACAGACTTTTACGTTGTTGTATAACTGACATTTTGTTGTATAGTAATACAGATTGAACGTTGTTGCACAACTGATATGTTGTTGTATAGTAATACAGACTTTACGTTTTCGTACAACTGATATTTTGTTGTATAGTAATACAGACTTTACTTTACCGTACAACTGATATTTTGTTGTATAGTAATACAGACTTTACGTTGTTGTACAACTGACATTTTGTTGTATAGCAATACAGATTGAACGTTTTTGAACAACTGACATTTTGTTGTACATTGGTACAGGTTGAACGTTGTACAACTGATATTTTGTTGTATAGTAGTACAGATTATACGTTTTCGTAAAACTGGTATTTTGTTGTACAGTAACACAGATTATTCACTGTTGTAAAGTATTGGAATATTGATGAACAATACTACATAATGTACATTGTTGTAAATTATAACATATCACACATTGCTGTACATTAATAAAAAATGTACATTACCATTGTTGTACATGAAACAAATGATATCTATTGTTGTACATCAATACAACTTGTACATTGTTGTACTACTATATAACATATCGCTCATTGTTTTACAATATTACATGTACATAGTATACATTATTCATTGTCGTATAAATGTTAACAGTGAAAGTAATGTTCATTTTCACACAACAGTACACGCAGTATATTGGAAGAAAAACTACTCAATGTATATGATCATGTAATAATATGCTAGGCACAATGATCTTTGTCGTACATATACCAAAGTTGTGTACAGTGAGTATCGTTATACACACTGCTATGCAACTCAAAATAGCATTATTGTTCTTTATTGTACCCGCAACTGTGCATACAACCCAATTCTGTTGCACTATAACCAATTAAAATGTTTTATGTCATCAAATGGTTTCATTTTATCTTGTTTTTGTATCCCAAAACCATGTCCTGAATCATTAAGTGAAAGCCACAGCAGTCGAAATATATAACACAAGGCTTTAACTTACTGAACGTCTTCTCAGAGTTTCATTTTGTATTGTAAAGAGATGAGCATCTTCTCTGCGAGAAATACCAGCGCTGGTGCACGGCCTTTGATGGCACGACATCTAAATTGCTGTATTCCTACGGTAACACGTCTACATTGCTATCCTGTTTTAATCTTAAACTAACCTAGAGTACAAGAAATGCAAATCAGATTGAAATTGCTTTGTCTCCCAACTACCCTATTGACTGTTGGATACATATATGTCTGAAGGTTTGAAGGGATATACGACGCCGACACAGACTCTTACCTATATTATTGTTTTAATTGGAAAAAAACCGAATGCAGTCAGTCGCATCATTCTTCAACTGGAACACACAACATCCCAATCTGTATTTAAACGTGACGCTACAGGGTAAGGGTAACCCCGATACAAATTTAAATTTCGTTGTTTGTACTTGTTGTACTAAAACTAGGATGACGACGGCATTTTATCATCTTTGATTTAATCATACGAAATACAAACCGTACCAATGACGTGATATATGACTACTTTGTATTGATGGTCGTTCTGACGAGCTGGTAGATACATGGCGCTGCCATATATCCAATTATCCAATGTTGTGTTTTGTTTGGTTCTATTTTATAGTTTTCATTTCATCGTTATTACCCCTTTACATACACAAGGCAAAAAAGACGTGCATTGAGGTTAACGTTCCGTTCAGATAATTTGGTAGGTCAATTTATTACTCAAACGTTTGCGTTTAAACTAAAAGTGCGTACGTTAGATTGAAATGCAAAGTGCATGCCATTTGGAAACACCCATATGACCATGGATACGCGAGAAATACACTTCTTAGTTAAAGGTCGTTAAAATTTTGACGTGTCTCTTGGTTTTTTTTTCATTATAGAGTAGAAATATACGAGCAGCATGTGGTAAATTAACAAATATTTCTTTGTAAATTGAACCAATGTTTTTGTTAAATATAGTACTCATTATTATAATACATATTTCTATTCTTCATTAATGATACAAAGTTTAAATGAATATTTAATGTGTAAATGAGCAAATAAATCTTTCTTATTTCACATATAATAAACATTACTGTAAAGTTTACTTCATTAATGAAGCAACCATGTACGTGTCTTCCGTCTTTTCGTATTGCAGAGTTATCTGCTCTTGTGAGCAGGTATTGATTGTTACGTCATTAGTTTGTGCGAGAAATTTGCGTCGTTTTCTCCAAAAAGTATGACGTTACTCTCACAAACAAATGACGTAAAGTGTTACAATCACTACCTGCTATCAAGAGCAGATAACTCTGTAATACGAAAAGACGGAATATCGTTCTGTTGTTCATATTTTGCCATATTATCATCGATTTTGAGTACGAAATACGGTTTTGTTGATACTTCGTTATTCTCTTGTGGTTTTCTTTCAAAAAATACCGTACGTTGCCAGAAATATTTACACAGACTAATTTAAGTTCGAGGCCATCGGTATAGTTATAGCTATATTAAATAAACTAGTTTGTTGAAAACCTGGCACTATATGTATAGGATTGACTGTTATTCGATAAACTAAACGGTACATCAAGATCGTTTATAAAAATATTCACTACATACGTTAATATTTAGGCGACCCCTGAAATACAAACAAACACAAACACCAGAACAAAATAATTACAGGAATAAAAAATAAATAAATAAAGAGTAAATAGATAAATAAATCGATTCGTCCCGTACATTTACCTCTTAGAGAACTAGTATGACATTGGTACTAATAGTTACACGACGGTATGCGTCTTCAACTTATAAAAATGCATCATTTAGTTGAAACTGATCATACATTCTCGGTGCCTTTTTAAATTGATATCAACAAAAGGCGCTAATTACGGAACCAATATTTGAGTTTTGTTCATCATACATGTAAACATACGCTGCATGTACATATTTAAATTAAATTTAATATCATAAAATTTGAGTTTTTTTTGTCAATGCCTTTGATATGTAAACATTTTAATTAAAGCTTTTTGCTCGATACATAACTGTAAGCGTTTCAAAATATCATAAATTCCTCTTCTCTAGCATCATGTATTAAATTAACATATCGAATGAATTTATTAGTCAACAAGATACCATTCTCTATATTGAAGTCGGCGACTTTAATTTAACAATCGGTAATTTTCCTTCCCTGAATAGAACCATTTCAGTCTGTTCTGTTTATAAAGTGAATATATCATATTTTATTCTCTTGCCCTAGGCATGATGTGATCATCGATACCTTTTTGATAAATCTGTCCTATTGACCAGTTAAACTTACATGTATCAGGTTTTATCACATACCTGTTGAATCTTGTTATAGTAATACAACTCAAGCAATTTCAGGCCATGAAATACAACGTTCTGTATTGCAGATGTGGTGCAGGAAATGCTTATTTCACTACTCTTCCGGAATACCTGTTCTGCTAACCTGCCTTTTGTAGCGGGTCATGATGTCACTTTTGTTTTGGCGTTTTCTCAGTTCCTGTTATTGTATTTTTACAGCAATTTTGAGTTTAGATTTTATCTCTGTATGTGGTTAACTACTTTCTATTTTAATTGTAACGTTCGACACTGACAGCAATTTGCTTTCTTGACGTGAGAAGTTTACTATGTCACACAAATCCATCATTAAGTCTATACATGCTGACTAGTATAATAGATATATCAGCTCACTGTTTAATCTCTACACGATATTTACAAGACCATGAAATATGTCTTCAAGTAAATTCTGACAGCAATATTGAAAAACATTACAGTAATTCCGTGACAGGAAGCAACTTGTCTATAAAGAGTTGCCGAAAATGATTCTACAATTTATTTCAAATACTCTTCGTGCCAGTAAACATCCAAAGCGAATTCATATGTCAGAAAGGCTTTGTGTATCAAAGTTAATGTATCCCTAAAACAACTGTTCCCTGTAACTCCATTCCCGGCACGGAAGTAGGTAATATTTTCCCTGTATATTGTGCCATGCAACAAGTGGAAACCTCCATGAGATTTGGTTTCGCAACAATTTGATCTGTCAGAGTGGAAGCATCGGGTTCGGTCACACACTGTGACGTAAATAGGAGGAGACAACATGATGTAGCGTTTATCTACACACCCCGGTGGTTGAAGGTTATATGTTTGTTTTGAGGGCAGGTTGTAATTGTTATCCCTAGCTACGCAACTCTCTATAATTAAACCTAACAACATGTGTAAAAGCATAACACTGTCGATGAGATATTATTTTCGCATGCAGTAGATTGAAACGTCGATATTGTCTTATCACGGATTCCGAACCAAATATAAACTGATCACCAACTACATACATTGTTCAAACTAAGGACTTAGATAACAGCGTATGTCTTCCATAACTGCTGCATGTGTAATAATTCAATGTTGTAAAAGTTCATCGTTAAAACGTTTATTATTCTTGCAATTGCTATCAGTTACAGAACCCCGAAAAGTTCAACTAATATACAGTTGTTGTCCTCACTCCCTATGCTGCTAGAACTGTCATCAATCCCATAACTGCCGAAGGTCTCGTCACTATGGTGCACGTGTAAATTATATTTCATTACCCCCATCACATGGCGTATTTTTAGATGATTTTACATAGTGAAATGACCTCATGCGCCTTGACGTAACGCTGTTTTGTGAGATTGAACGTGATACAATTTTGTATTTCTTATTCGTGGTCAAAACTTATAATCTTTCCGGTGATCAGTTTGCAAGCGTGAAAAACGTGCTGAAACTTGTTGAAATTAATTAAAATGTACCTTGATATCAGTCATCCTTCGTTGGATTTTTACGCCACGCAAATCGATTACGCCCATATCAAACATAAAGCCCTAGGCTTGTTTATTTAGAAACTATTGCGAATATTTCAAACGTTTTCAAACTTCATTTTTTTTATTTTTTTATCTTAACACCTTTTACTTACAATGATAAACAAAGATACATGTATGTAACATACACAGAATTAATGTATAAGCATGCTTGGTTGTACAGAGGGATACAAGTACATGGTAATAGAGGTGTACTGCAGTTATATTTTATACATGTAGACACTAAAATCGTCCTCTAAACAACATTCGCGGAACAGCCCTATTTTTAAAAAAATGGCGCCAATAATCAACACTTGTAATTTGAACTTTAGACACAGGGGGCATTTCTCCATGTTATCTGAAGCGAAGCGACAAGACTCTCATTGAACAAGGTTCATGATGTCATAAGTAAACCACGTTTTGCGTCACGAAAGTGTTTGCTTTCATACTCAAATGCATTTCTGCTGGTTCATATATGTGGATTTAGTACATATGCTAGGTTATTAATACACACATATGAATGCCGGTTACCAACTCCTCGTTTTCATAATTGTACATTGCAAAACTTTATCCAAATATTGAATTAAAGTTTTAACATTTGGGGACAAACGTTGTGTGCTATTCGACGACCGCGATCAATTAAACCAAAATATGAGACAATTCCTTTTGTAAAATCGATGTTTGATACCCTTTCATATTCATGATACAAGGCTAAATTAATAAAATCATACGTGTAAAACCTATCTTTGTCTTATTGAATATAGGCCAAGGTTATGAAAACAAATATCCTTACTGACTCTACATCTTATACTTTTTTTTTTTTTTTTTTTTTTTTTTTCCCNCAGTAAATTTTCACATTAGCAAAGTATAAGAGAATCGTTTAGGATTGATATAGCCGTAATTAATTTTGTGTAACACGATGTAAGAATATCGTACACATCATCAAAGAGTAATTTATTGGTATAGCAATGTTCAATTATCATCTTTCATTATATGAAGTAAACCGAAAGCATGCTTAGTAGTTAAATTTGCAACTGTTTTTTGTAAGTTGCATAATACCTTTCAGTATATTCGACACCTTCTTAGCTCTTGTTCTTACATGTTTTAACGTTGTTAATATCAGTTTCGTAATTAAAATAATGTAAGTATTCATGGAATGATAATAAAATGGTTTTGTCTGTTAAACGATCCCCCTGTTGACAATCAAACTTTATAAAAGTCGTCAAGTTCACTATTTTTGTCGTTCTGTAGCTGTACAATGCAATTATTCAGCTGCACAAATGTACAAAAATCATTTTAACACTTTTCCAAACATAAAACTGGAACAGAATACCGTTTTAGGGTATTTTTACATATCGAGAGAATTACAATTTTAATTATTTCATTTTGTGTATTTGCTGTTACGTGTAAATGAAAGATAATTAAATAAATAACAATGTACATTTTTGTAGTTGTTTCCCTACACAGCTTTACTTCAGTTGCCAAATAATTTTACACGTAATGTTGATAATTTCAGTTATAACTATCACTGTATGCTACATACAAGAGCGAACAATGTTAGACAAAAACCTGTTTAAAACATCAAGTAGAAATAAAAATGAGATAAGCAATTACAACGTCATGAAATGTTACGTTTAATTACTTGTATTTATGAAAATGATTTTTACACCAAAAACAATACACTATGCCACATCACATATGTAAACCTTTCCAGAAAACAAGTAGTTTTGTATTACATGTGCTTAATTAATTCAACAACACAAAGCCCGAAGATGATTCTCCTTACTTTTGACAGTGCTGATCTTGAACAAGCCGCACAGCACTGATAATGTGATATCATAGCATAATGAATAAATTACAATGTTAATTGCATTGGTTATTTGTCAAAATGTCGGGCAAAAAAAGAATTATTCACATATGTTTCAGATATAAAACGAAAACAAAAAAACACTTGGAATAGATCTACGTTCTGATCAATTGGTTGTATCGCACACGGAAGATATGTTACATTTATGTAAAATATGTACGCTATGGGTCTCTTATACATTGTAACTACGACACATTTTCATACGCATTTCATGAAATAACATGCAGGGAAGTCACTTTTCAGACATGATGAGAACGTGTACGGGAGAAAATGTGTTTTTAACTCGCTATGAACAGTTATTTTGTGTATACAATTTTCCGTTTATGCTTATTTTCAATTACTGATAACATTCCTGACTATTTTAGCTTTTAACAGGCTCGAATTACAAAAACAACAACATGACAACTGACCAGTACACGTATATACAGTTTCACCATGATCCTTACATACATGTCTATCTATCAAGATCGGCATTTATTTCAGTGCTCATGTTCATGCCCTTTGACGCCCACGAGCTGCATTCTACATAATCTGACAATTCATTCTGATTACAAGCATTCACAACCTGAACTCTCGCCGAGTTTCAGAAACATAATCAAGAATAGGCGCTTTGTACTATCTTGAGTACGTTGAGGTCTTTGCGTTTTTGTCTTATGTAAGTATAGCATTTAATCGTTTCTTCTTCGCTCAGCATTTCAAGTGGTTTAGTTAGTATGACAAATTTTGAAATGAAAAAAAAAAAAAAAAATCAAGTAAAGTTGTCTGTTACTTTTTCTTAAACAAACATATACTCATTCATCAAATTCAATACCGTATTAAGCCCCAAACCGTTTAAGTAAAATTGCAACATAATTTGGACTTACACAGTTTTCTATATAGCTACCAAACCGGTCTAGGTTACAGCAAGAAACACAAGATTACTGTACTTCGCGTATATATGTATACATAGAGCTCAAATTCAAATTTAATGTTACAGAGTTGTAATGTATAACTCCTAACGACATTAATGTTAAACCTATTTGCGTCAGCGGCTGCTAAAATAAGATTGGCACTGCATCACACTGGTGATAAACGATTCAATGGGGCAAGTCAATGTCAAATAAATAGTCCGTAATATTTTGTGTGTAAAATTACACTTAAATGTTCCTACAGGCGTAACAAGTATAGTTGTTTTATATGTTGTGGGCTTTGTGCGGCTCTTCCCCCTGTGGAGGTTCAAATGAAAATAAACATGGCGGTATATTGGCCTTTCGAGTCATCTTGTTGCGCGATTTGGAAAATTCTCTCAAGGGTTTTTTGATTACTGTTATATGTCAGCTGGTAATACTTAATGGGCCCGTAAAGGCTTATTTCATGGAATAGAAGGCATCGATCGAGTAGATGGTCTTGGTATGATTACTTTTCATCCATCTACCACTGATTCCAACTTTCGATAAATATCTCAATTTGTTCAAATAATTGTATGGAGCACAACAAAGTGGTTCCTGTTTCTACTAGATAGGGAAGTCCCTATTTACTTTGGCTATGACAGGGTCATATCAACCCGTTGCCTGGCGCGAGGATTTGAAATTTAAATATCGGCTTAATCTTTGCCCTACTCTCTTCTTCATTTCGCTAGTTCTCATTAAACCATGTACACGATGTGTTTGTCTGGCCCTAACTTGGACAAGTAATAATGGTTTCGTATTATCGATTCGAAGCTATCTTTTTTGAAATGTAACTATATAGAAAAAAAACACTTGCCTTTAATTATCATGTTTGTATGACAAATCAGTATCAAGAAAACTTTTCCGCTGATATCCAAGCCATGAATCTATATATATCACACTTACCACGCCCAATTATTAATACTTGTGACATGTTCATGCAGATCATATATTACTCTACAATTCACCAAAGTATGTGATAACGCAAGCAACACTATCAATAAAACTCATTTCAGGTTTGATAATTTTAACATCTCGAACTTCAAAATGGACATTGTTAGATTAACGTCTCCCTCTTTAACCTACCCATAGGTAGAGTTTGAGCGTTAGATAAAGCACCTGTCTTTCACCAAAGCGACCAGGGTTCGAATCCCCAATCGGACATGAGATTTATAAGGTCACCTGTCCGATCACTTTCTTCGTGCACTCCGGTTTCTTCCAATATTGAGACTCAAGGCGTGCTAACATCGGGGCCAACAAGAGTGATTAATATCTATTGAAATTATCGTGTTTCATAATTGATGTAAATTGTAAATCTGATGTGAAGTTAATCTCCCTAAGATTGCTATTTCATTCACTACATATAAATGTATTCTACTGAAAAAATAAAAACTATATATAAATTTAATATAAACCTTATTTAATTTACAGCAATTATTAAAAAAGTTTTTACAACTTTTATTAATCACTCTTGTTATCCCGGATGTTAGCGCGAGGGAGGAAAGGATGTGGGAGGAAACAGGAGTACCGGAGAAAACCCAGGTGGTCGGGCAGGTGACCCCATACCTTTTCACGTCCGGTCAGGGAATCGAACCCCGACCGCCTTGGTAAAAGGCAAGTGGGCTAACCACTGCGCCACTCGACCACCCAATGAAAACTATAAACAAGTCAATGGACATTAAGCAAGTTTGTTGGATTCAAAACATGGCATAAAATCGTGTAACCGGCACATATTGTGGCTGTGTGTTGAAGTTTAATGCGTAAGATACAAAGTTGTTGGTGAACTTCTGATATGCATGAACCAATCAATCAGAAATATAAATGAGACTTGCGGAGTGTGCTTTGTCGCAAAGGTAACCATTAATCATATCTCTACAAAAAAGACGACCGGTGTCATAAACTCGGAATCGACCAGTCAAAGCTCTTCCTGAAATTTCGCCACATGGTTACATTTTACAGGTCAACAATAATATATACCGAACTAAGGGGAAGACATACACCAGTCAAATAGACATCTACCTGATACTAAGGGCGTGGCAGTCAATCCAACCTATTGTAGAACCTAAGACAGACAGTCCGTAAACTTCTACGTTTACACAATCCATAGGAACTATCTGTGTAGCATTGAGAGTACCAGTAGACCCTACCGATATCAGTCAATCAAAGCGCTACCAGAAATCACGCGAGGGAGTCTGTATATCTCAGGAATAAGTCAATCTGAACGTAACCAGGGACTTAGAAGGGTATGTATATTTCTCTAACGAATCAATAAAACGGAACATTAACTTGAACCATGATACATGGACTGCTAATGGTAAAAATTATAAACACCTAGAGACTGATTTTACACTGTTCTGTGACAAAAAAGAGGTATTAAACGCTTTATCAACACTTTATAATCCGCTCTCCTTTTAGAGAAGAGTTGTTGAAATGAGATGTGATAAGACCGGAGAGATTTTGACAGCGTGTTTGATAATGTAATACAAGGCATTTATCGGCATTTCAGAGCAGCAACGGCAGGTTTCCAAAGCAATGATAAAAACAAGACTTTTAGCAACGAACATGGATGATAAACGGTTAAATGTTTGTGGTGTATTGTCATGTGGCACTGACGGATCAACTGCCTAGAAAGCAATTCATGGATTTGCAAGTCTCGCGAGATTTTAACACGCGTATTGTACCGAAGCCAAAACTGCCAGTTCATGCCTTTACTGTAGCTGCCGACTATCTTTAAACGAGAGATTCCGTTGTTTTATCATACAGTGTATAAAATTGAATGTTGTAAAATTCAATTTATCTAGAGGAGAGGATTCTTAGTAGGTCAGCACCGAGTTAACTACCGATTGTCATCATATACAGATGTAGAATACAGCTTACGTACGTACGCCAGGTACTTGCCGTAGGTCGGTGATTTATCCCCCCCCCCCCCCCCCCCCCCCCCCCCGATAGGTCCTTGAATTACCATAGCTGTTAATAGTTAATAGGACGTAAAACACAAACAAACCAAACCAAACCCAAACCAAACGTACGTACATACAATGTATTGTAATATGTGCATGTAGTTTAACGCCGTAACCTAATAACAGTTTTTTAACAAAAATACGCACATCTGATCACTTTTCTGAAGATCAATTCTGTTTACTTTGTCTTGACTACATAGAAATACAATGTACATGTACCACGTTTGTGGTCATGAAGGGCTTTCATATCATCTCCTATTGCCGTCTTCATTTTCACATACATGATATTGAAAGTGATGAGCTACTCTTATTTATATCGCGATAATTCGTGACCATTGCGCAATGAAGAAATAACACAATAAATATACTTGTGTTCAGACTTCGAATACATTTAGTGTACATGAGGGCATATTACCATCATGTAAGGTGTTAATTTTTACGAATTTTATATAAATCAATGTTAGTTTGAAATGATCTCCAAAACTTACAACAACCGCCACAGTGTTCTACATGATTGTACTGCACATTATTGTAGTTAACTCGGGTAAACATGCTGGTTTTCAGCGTTAGCTACAGAAATGCAGGCACTAGAAAGATGACCGCCATGTCTTTTTATCGTCGTTGTTAAAAATAACAAAATTCCTATATAACCAAACCTGCCGGGAACACTTTTTCATTGTGCATGTTCACAGCTAAACTTTTAGAAAAGTTCCCTCAGGATTAACTTGCTGTACTTTGTAATTTGATAAGATAGTTCTAGCGTGTTGACGGTTTCTTGGGCTGTAATGGAACGGGATACTTTCCCATACAAGTTCCTATGCGTAAACAATATTGGCTAGTATAGTACAGTCGGTGATTACATCGCCCTGGTGGTACAGCAACGGTTCCATGTGCTGCTTGAAATGTTCCTGTTAGATTTAACCTTTAAAAGACGATAGGTCTTTAAGCATTGATTATAGCCTAACTGGACCTTTTAGGAACTATAGAAAAGAGCAGTATTGATAGGCACTCATCACAATTGGTATACCGCAAAGCTGGGTTAATAAATCTTAAGGAAATGCAAAAAAGTCAAAATAGTCATCTTGCGAAAAATGACGAATAAATTGGAAAAAAAGTTACTTCAAGGTTAAACTTTTTCAAGAAATAAAATCAACAGATCAATAAATAAATTGATAAATAAAATTTACACCCGTTCATGTCGAGAAGATTTACACTTGTTACCGAAATGTGAGTAAAAGTAGGAAGAAAGAAGATATGAACAAGAACAAGAAACCACGATATAGAACAATATTTACATAAATACGATGTAACATTTCACAACAAATCCGATTCTATTAACCTGTTTCGAACAACACAGGAACAAATTATGTTTCCATATACATTTTATGTTTATCTTTTAATTTCTGCACGTTTTCCCGCTATATATAATTAATAAGCAATAGTTTGTATTTGAATATATCATCTGAAACGGAATAGACACAAAAATTGGAGAGAACTCTATACCAACGTCAGCGTCAGACAGTATTGACTACTGGACAAATAAAAATACACTAACAAGCTAGGAATAGAAGTTTGGTCGGTATTATATACATCATAATGATGTCTTTGTGGGGAAATAACACACAGTTAGAGGAAGAATGAAGGAGGGGTGATCAATTTAGGTCAAGTAACTTTGCTCTCCAAGACATTCCCTGGCCACAATCTATTGGAAATATAAATAAGACTAGGAATGGATACTGTGTCGTATACGTTGTATCAAATTCATCATTATGGCTATTAGGGACAGAAAGAATATGCTCGTAAGGCGGGGTTAGTAATGAAAAACGCCAAGTGCGAGTGCTCTCCTCATCCATCAGGCCGACCACAATGGCCGCCGAATGGTACAATGATCCGAGCTCCGTCCAACTCGATCACTCAATCTTTGCAATAAACAGCTACTAAACGGGCAGACGTATGTGTCTGGACCAGGGAGTAGAGATCAAATCAAATTATCACTGTTTGTTCTGTAACTGGACAGAGGGATCGGCCTCCGAGCTCCGCTACAGAACTCACTTTTATATCCGTTACTCCGTTAGCGAGGTCGAAACGGACCGTCAATTCGAATATGTCGATGCACGGTAATTACACGTGCATGTCTCACACAGCACGTGTCGAGTACCGCCAATCTATCCTCGTAATGGTGATCATTCGTGACATATGAATACTAAGTGTAATAACTTACTTTATTTTCTACGCAGTTTTCTAAACAGTTTCTTTTATACGTGTATTCGATACTTACAAACGTGTATGTTGTTCCGAAGGATAGGTTTCAAGCTTACCCCGAAAGTCGTGGTGTGAAGTCAAATAAGTCATGTTCGTGAGTGTACAATAAATCTTATGGAAGTCGTGCACTTAGGACCGTCATGTGTGTTAGATCAATCATGTTTGTACGACAACCATACACCTAAATTAAATCATATTTGTACGATCGCAATACATCTTCAATATTTTATGAACTTGTTGAAGGTCAAATATGCATTAAATTCATGTAAGTCATGTTTGTACGACATGTACAATTAGTCATGCTTGTTCGACAAATATACATCTCAGTAAAACATGTGCGACCGCCGTAAATAAAAAAATAAGTAACGTTTTGTAAGACCACCATACATGCTTGATAAGGCAAGTTTCACGAACATACATGTGAAATAAATCATATGTGTACGACCACGATACATCTGAATAAGTTATGAAAGTACGACCGCCGTACATCTGAATAATTTATGAAAGTACGACCGCCGTACATCTGATTAAGTTATGAAAGTACGACAGCCGTACATCTGAATAAGTTATGAAAGTACGATCGCCGTACATCTGAATAAGTTATGAAAGTACGACCGCCGTACATCTGAATAAGTTATGAAAGTACGACCGCCTTACTGTACATCAAAATACATTACGAAAGTACGACCGTCGTACATCTTTAATACATCATGTACTTACGCAATCTACGCAAGACCATCATATACAGATAATATTGCATTTACACACGGCCATTTTATTGCGAAAATATTGCATGAGCGCACGGCCATCATGTAATGAAAATAGTTCATGTATGCACGACCATCATATATCGGAAATATTGCATTAACGCACGACCAACGTATATAGAAAATAGTTCATGTATGCACGACCATCATATATCGAACGTACGGCCATCGTATATCGAAAATAGTTCATGTACGCACGGTCATCGTATATCGAACGTACGGCCATCGTATATCGAAAATATTGCATGTATGCACGGCCATCGTATATCGAATGTACGCCCATCGTATATCGAAAATATTGCATGTACGCATGGTCATCATATATCGAACGTACGGCCATCGTATATCGAAATTGCATGTACAAACGACCATCATATATCGAAAATATTTCATGAACGCACGACCACCGTATATAGAAAATAGTTCATGTATGCACGACCATCATATATCGGAAAGTTTGCATGTACGCACGAACATCATATGTAAAAATACAATTAATGTATACGTACCATTATCCTTACACGACAATAATGTTGGAACGACCACAATTTATCCATATGTCCAAAAGTCATGTTCAAATACTGTCACAATTTAAAAAAAAAAAAAAGTATACAAATAGCTAAACGTGTATACACCGTTTACCGTTATACTTATTTGATTGGTTGAATGAATAAAACAATGAATAATAAAATGAATGGGCTAATAAATGGTAAAATGAATTGATCAATGAAAATGATAGCATCAATGATCAATAAATCGATAATATGTCCAGAAACACGTTAACGAACTACGGTAACAAGTCAATTACCTAATCAATAAATCGAATTACCCTAATAACGTTCAACACTATCAACGAAAATCAGTATTAGAAATAGTCATTGAAGTACATAACAACTATTTCTCATTATCTACACAAATTGATAAAATAAGATATAAAAAGGTAGTAAGGGCAATTTGCCATAAAAACATGTGCACAGTTTTCTACACAATACACAAAAGAATGTATTTCTGCCATGCCGTCCGCTAGGATCGCTGTCTCGAACGCGCTTGTTGTCGTGAACAAGGAACATAAAATCATAAACTTAATCATTTTGTTCGCATGCAATGATTTTTACGCTGTTCTTGATGGAACAAATTATATCTCCTTTCAGTTATAAAGAATGTGTGTCAAAGACGTCCAAATTTTCAACAAGTGCTTTGGAAAATCATATTTCTGCGTCTACCCTTGGGCAAATTACTACAAATAAATCCAGAAGTTAGCTACAAGTGTATAGGGATGAATGCTGGGCGATGTTTGCCAATCTGTTGAAGCTAAATACCTTGCGGTTCTCTTTTTCTAGAAATATCAAATTGATTCCACAGTCAATGCTTGTCAGACTAGATTAAAGAAATTGGTGAGGAATAAAGCCAATTTACTCCGAACAATACAATTCTGATCTCATCTTACTTGCTGCTCATTGAGAGAGTCTGATATGTATTCACCGTGACAACGCCAATAGTCAGGAAATGAAGGCCATGTATCCCGGGCTTATTGGATTTCTCTATGGTGATTGGCTGATATCTATGGTTGGTCATTGTGCGAGCCGGACGTCGTAATTGCAGGGATTCACTATTCCTCAAGAGGTATCACATCCATTGTGTTCCGTTTTAGGGCTTCAGTTACTTCGCAGTAAAACCGCGTGTGTGATGATGATTGGCGAAGAAAAAATGATATTCAGCGATTAATAGATCAATTAAATTTTGATTTACCATCACCCCATTGGGAGGGGCTCTGATTCTCCCCTGCCATCGCCGCTATCGATATTCTTCTGTGCTCTACTCGAGCACAATACCCTTCTCGCCCGTAACGAAGATTTAAAGATTCGTCTAAGACACCGGGGTATTTATCTTCATTTTGAAATACATTGTGCACGTCTATGGATGTGAAATATAGAGAGAGTCGCTGGAGCAAACAAATAAATTCTGATCCCAGATCCGTATGACTATCAGAAGGGATGAGCGGGATTCCAGAAGGCTGCTGGCATCATTGATGATGCTGCACCCGCTTACTGAGGGAGATGACAAATTAATATTTGGTCTTACATCGATCCTTTACTCTGTCTACATAGGTACATGGAAACTACACGAGAAGGCACAATTAGTCATGACAAATGGAGTTGGATGTCTTAGAACACTTTTTATTTTATTTTCTATGTTTACAGATGCAGGTGATTAGTTTTGATAGTTTTTTGGTGTTAGATATGCTGGCATATAAATCAGGAGAAAAATCGCAATGAATGATCAATAGCAATGTTTGATTATTTTTTATGAAGTCAGAACATGAAGAAAGTATGACAGTAGGAACAACAAACAGACATAAGGACGAATGTGTGTTAAATTTGTAAAACGATAATAATAGAAGGTATGGTAATTATATGGAAGACATTTGGTATTGTAACAATGAGATACACGTAGATACATGTTATTGTTATGGTAACGATGTGATACGTGATGATCAATAGGTGGCTGATATTTGGTATTGAAGCAGTGTAATGGATAGGTAGTATTGTAACAATGGGATACGACGGTTTGGTAACGATATGGTAGATATTTGGCATTGTGCATTTATCCATGTGGTAGATAATTAGTGTTAAGATAACGATGTGATAGGTGGTATATTAATGATACATATATGATAGATAGGCTGTAGATACTAGGTATTTTAGCAGTGAGGTATATATGTTTAGATATTATTGTAACAATGGGATAGGTACATGTAGTATGTTAATGGTATGATAAATACACTGTAAGTGGTAAATAATGGTATTGTATCATTGTGGTAGATAAGTGTTAAGATAACGATGTGATATGTGCTATATTAATGGTACATATATGATAGATAGGTTGTAGATGCATGTAATCATTGGTATTGCAGTGGTGTTTTAGATAGGGATAGATAGTAGTGTGACAATGGGAGGGGTACATGTAGTATGTTAATGGTATGATAGATACACTGTAAGTGGTAGATAGTTGGTAGTGTAGCAGTGTGGTATATATAGATATTATTGTAACAGTAGATAAGTGTTAAGATAACGATGTGATATGTGCTATATTAATGATACATATATGATAGATAGGCTGTAGATACTAGGTATTTTAGCAGTGAGGTATATATGTTTAGATATTATTGTAACAATGGGATAGGTACATGTAGTATGTTAACGGTATGATAAATACACTGTAAGTGGTAAATAATGGTATTGTATCATTGTGGTAGATAAGTGTTAAGATAACGATGTGATATGTGCTATATTAATGGTACATATATGATAGATAGGTTGTAGATGCATGTAATCATTGGCATTGCAGTGGTGTTTTAGATAGGGATAGATAGTAGTGTGACAATGGGAGGTACATGTAGTATGTTAATGGTATGATAAATACACTGTAAGTGGTAGACAATTGGTAGTGTAGCAGTGTGGTATACAGGTATATATAGTATTTTAACAATAGGATAGGTACATGTAGTATGTTAATGGTTTGATCAATACACTGTAAGTGGTAAATTATTGGTAGTGTAGCAATGTGGTGTATATATATAGGTTGTAGATGCATGTAATCATTGGCATTGCAGTGGTGTTTTAGATAGGGATGGATAGTAGTGTGACAATGGGAGGGGTTCATGTAGTATGTTAATGGTATGATAGATACACTGTAAGTGGTGGATAATTGGTAGTGTAGCAGTGTGGTATGCAGGTATATATAGTATTTTAACAATAGGATAGGTACATGTAGTATGTTAATAGTATGATAAATACACTGTAAATGGTAGATAATTGGTAGTGTAGCAGGGTCGTATACAGGTATATATAGCATTGTACCAATGGGATAGGTACATGAAGTATGTTAATAGTATGATAGATACACTGTAAGTGGTAGACAATTGGTAGTGTAGCAGTGTGGTATATCGGTATATATAGCATTGTAACAATGGGATAAGTACATGTAGTATGGTAATGGTTTGATAGATCCACTATAAGTGGTAGATAATTGGTAGTGTAGTGTAACAATGGGATAGGTACATGTAGGATGTTAATGGTTTGATCAATACACTGTAAGTGGTAAATTATTGGTAGTGTAGCAATGTGGTGTATATATATAGGTTGTAGATGCATGTAATCATTGGCATTGCAGTGGTGTTTTAGATAGGGATAGATAGTAGTGTGACAATGGTAGGGGTACATGTAGTATGTTAATGGTAAGATAGATACACTGTAAGTGGTAGATTATTGGTAGTGTAGCAGTGTGGTATATCGGTATATATAGCATTGTAACAATGGGATAGGCACATGTAGTATGTTAATAGTATGATAAATACACTGTAAGTGGCAGATAATTGGTAGTGTAGCAGTGTGTTATATAGGTATATATAGCATTGTAACAATGGGATAGGTACATGTAATATGTTAATAGTATGATAAATACACTGTAAGTGGTAGATAATTGGTAGTGTAGCAGTGTGGTATATAGGTATATATAGCATTGTAACAATGGGATAGGTACATGTAGTATGGTAATGGTATGATAGATACACTATAAGTGGTAGATAATTGGTAGTGTAGCAGTGTGGTATATAGGTATAGATATTATTGTAACAATGGGATAGGTACATGTAATATGTTAATAGTATGATAGATACACTGTAAGTGGTAGATAATTGGTAGTGTAGCAGTGTGGTATATAGGTATATATAGCATTGTAACAATGGGATAGGTACATGTAGTATGTTAATGGTATAATAAACACACTGTAAGTGGTAGATAGTTGGTAGTGTAGCAGTGTGGTATACAGGTATATATAGCAATGTAACAATGGAAGGTACATGTAGTATGTTAATGGTATGATAGATACACTGTAAGTGGTAGATTATTGGTAGTGTAGCAGTGTGGTATACAGGTATATATAGCATTGTAACAATGGGATAGGTACATGTAGTATGTTAATGGTATAATAAACACACTGTAAGTGGTAGATAGTTGGTAGTGTAGCAGTGTGGTATACAGGTATATATAGCAATGTAACAATGGAAGGTACATGTAGTATGTTAATGGTATGATAGATACACTGTAAGTGGTAGATTATTGGTAGTGTAGCAGTGTGGTATACAGGTATATATAGCATTGTAACAATGGGATAGGTACATGTAGTATGTTAATGGTATGAGAAACACACTGTAAGTGGTAGATAGTTGGTAGTGTAGCAGTGTGGTATACAGGTATATATAGCATTGTAACAATGGGATAGGTACATGTAGTATGTTAATAGTATGATAGATACACTGTAAGTGGTAGATAGTTGGTAGTGTAGCAGTGTGGTATACATGTATAGATAGTATTGTAACAATGGGATAGGTACATGTAGTATGTTAATGGTATGATAAATACACTGGAAGTGGTAAATAATTGGTAGTGTAGCAGTGTGGTAGATATGGTAAAGATGCGATAGATAGTATATGTATGGTTTATGATTTGGTTAAGAGTGATATGGTAAACAGATGATACATTTATATATAAAACGTATGTCGATAGGTGATATGTTTGATATGTAAAATCTAGAGGCTACCCACTTTAATCTTATGAGTAACAGTTACTCGATGTCATGACGGTTTGTATTAAGCGCACAACAACTGGTAAATCAAAATTACATGAACAGAGTGTATATATATGCATTCATGTATAAAGATTGTTCATTTGCCAAGCAATTTAAGTTTATTATTTATTATGTAAATTGTAAGTTATTGCATTAATATTCAAGCACTAAATGTCTTTCGGGAAAGGTTTTCATATGTTCGCAAAGAAGGTAAGAACTTTTCTGTTTTTTTTTTTTTTTTTTTTTTTTAAATATGACGGTTAAGGCAAACGTCATATTCAAAACCATCAGTAAAATCTTCAGACGCCAGAAATAGTTGATGTCTCGGCGCTTTGAGGAGGACGCAATATGACACACGTTGAAGTTTGAATTTCAATAAGTCACGACTTTTTTTCTTATTTTCTAAGTTTCAATTAAGTGATTCTGATCGACCTGACATATACACTGTCACATCAGTAATATGAGCAGACACCTGCGTCACACTGTTATTTATGATTGTTGACAGTATAAGATCAAATGTAACACTATTCGGATACAATTACAACAGACTAGGTGCAGAATACAGCGACTGAATGACATATTTCTGGTTACTGATGCTGCCGAAAGGAATTTCACTTTAGCTATATATACGGCTGGACAAGTGATCTGCATTTCAAATTTGGTTGATTTCTGAAGTTAAACATTACAGAATGACAAAAGCAGCAAATAGTCTGTAAACTGGTAACCGGCATTTGAATGGTTCTTAAAATCAGTACGTGGTATACTGTTACCTGTGTTGAATTTTGCGTGTGTTTTTATTTATTTGTTTATTTGTAATAGTAATGTTATTTTTTTTTTTTGGTATCTGCTCTGTTAACGTTATGTCTTCTCCGAGTTCCTATTCCGTCTTTGGGTATTGCAGAGTTATCTTCTCTTGTGGGCAGGTATTGATTGTTACGTCATTGGTTTGGGTGAGAAAGTTACGTCGTTTTCTCAAAAATTGATGACGTTACTCTCACAAACCAATGACGTAACAATCAATACCTGCTCACAAAAGCAGATAACTCTGCAATACGAAAAGACGGAATACTTTGTCTGTGTATGTTGATGGAATCCGGTATATATATGCATTTCTGTGTTATCTAACTTTAAAAAGATAACGACTCGTAGCAATCGGTGGCTTCAACCCATAAATTCTTGTTAAAACTTATGACAACCGTGTCTGTACCCGCGCTACATGTACATGTACAGACAATAATATCACTAACTAACGCACAATGACGCATCTATCGGACGATTTGTACACTGCCCATTACCGAATTATTTGACGTCCTGCACGCTGTAATGAAGACGCGATCGATAGTAGTCTTAGACATAAGAACTGAGACAATTTGGGATTAAGGAGTCTTTCCCCATTATAAGAGCATTGCAGCACCACTCCATGAGCAAGTCCGACACCTGATCGTCATAACGGGGATCAGCGTCCGAAGCGACCCGTATCGTGGATCGTGCCGCTCACGTGCATACCTTAATATGTAAATACATGCATACCCTTGCATAATTCAGCAGTACCGAAGCATAATATACATGTACCACGCAAAGTGTAAACGCACTGACCATATATCTTACGAATGTTGGATATCTCATGCTATAATAAAAAAAAAAGAGTAGATAATCCGCATATTTCACGGACATGCGTTATTTAGTATTACATGTACCTGGTTGTTCTTCAAGAGGAAAGGTTAGGAGTATGAAGTGTCACATGATCTATCTTAACACAAATCCTTCCTTCTCTCAGATTAGACTGTTAATCAAACAGCTGGTTACCATTTGCAAATGAAATATACGTATGCATATATATCATTTTTACATTCGCAAAAAGTACATTGTACTTTGGATTTTTAAAAGAACCTCATCAATGAATGATTACACAGACACACATAATTAAGAAATATACCAAATTTGGCGGTATTTATACATATCCCGTATAATCCCGTGATAACTCATCCTATTTTCCGCTAAACGGATATATCCAAAGACTTTCATGACCAGATTACACTAGGGACTACAGTCTATCAGCCAATAAACAGCAAAACTCCGGGAGTCTTGATGGCCATAACTCGGGGATTAATCCTGATACAAATATAGAAGTATGCCGTATAAATTGTCGACTACCCTACTTACAATCCAACCACCACACCAGGGGACGCTAGTGGTCCGAATGAAGTCGACTAAATCTCGTGCGGTTTATTTGTGTGACAGTGAACATCGACGCGTCCCGCTCTCAACATCACTGTTCCATTTTCACCAGTAGAGTTCGACAAGCGAAATGAAATCTCCGGAACGGGCATTTTATAAGTAAATCTAAAATTCATTTGTAGACAGTCCTTTATTTGATTAGTAGCATGTACTGTCTCCATCACGGCTTTTAAATGGACGCAAGCGGCAGACAGTGAGTGTAAGTAAATTTGTATGTCAGTCAGACCGGACGTGGCTAGGCAGCAGACATGAGAAATCGGGCCGAAGGTGTTGTGAATTACAGCTGTTGCTAAGAGTACACAATGGGAGAAAACAGACAGAGCTCGGAGACGACCAATGGAGTCGTTTGTGACCCATTTTTTAGAAGCTACATTATTATTGTAGCTTTATGATTGCAACCAATGAGAAAGGAAGGTTGGGTTGTTTCTTAAAATGCTAAGAAGGGGGGCAGAGGACAACAAAAGGAATGTCATGCTGTAGTCATCATCTATTTCAATCGTTGATTCACATTTTCCAGGCTTCAAAATGTTTGATTCTATGAGTGCTTTGTTAGTGACAAACAATGAAAGCAATGCAGTATGCACAATATTTCCTCTTGTTCTATATGCCTTATCTATCTTTTTGTTGCTTGATTTCTCCATATATTTCAAACGAATTAAACTGTTTTCACAGAACATAAAATACAAGGAAAACATGCCAGCTGGCCAACATGCAATATATCGCCCGGTCAACACTTTTGACTATTGCCTTGCAAACTCAGATTGGTTGCTATTTGTGGGCAATAACAAATCAAATTTAACGATCAGTAGTTTTGACAGTTGCCTGACATATACATGTATTAACAGTAAAACGTACCAATAAACGACGTCGTCCTATCACGGTGTGCGTGGGTAATGTCAAATAGCATTTGGATTTTTATTGGGTAGTTAAAAAAACCCATCTGTTTTATGTCTTATCAGTCAAAACTTTATCATATCCCTCTGTCGGCATATTTCATTAGGCTGTGATTTCGAGCGTTGACTTGATTATAACAAGTATTATGCTTTACAATCTAGTGAGCATGCAGTTACTGAGGAATCCCCCTGCTAAATCGGTAGAACGCTTCATTGGTGATATGCACTGTAGTAACGGGTTCGATTCCTGACGGAGGCACTCGAAAAGTGATATCGCTTATACAAACAAACTTTACAAACTGATCAGCTACATTCCATATAATAATGAATGACATTTGTATGATATGTTCCATCATCGTATTTACTGATATCCATTCTATTGCAAAATAAGTTAGATTCTTATCGTGAATAATGCAACCAGATTTCGTCAAGTTACTCTGTACCTTTGTATGATGAATTAATTCATTTAAGAGTTATTGTTTTGTTTATTTATCGAGCAGCTTAAATGTTTACATGTTCGACTAACTCATCCAAACGAAGCTTGTGTTTTTCCCCATTCTCCCCCTTTTGTAATAATTAAACAGAGTAAGTGGTTTACGAATCCTGTTTATGTTATTATTACCAATGTAACGCAAATGAGCACATACGGATTGCTAGAAAAACGACTGTTCCTTTTTACAGCGATAATGTGAAGGGGCGCCTTACAATATCATCGTTAAGGATATTATAAGTTAACAAAAGCAAAACTAAATACAAGAAAAAAAACTCAAAATTAGAAATTAAAGTTAATTGACTTAAAAAATGTTAATTTACAGTATAAAAATGTTGTTTGAGTAACATGAAAAACGACAGAGAGAGCATCGGTCAATTTTTACACGAGAAGGTTATGTTAACAATCTCGATTTGCGACCTTGGCCTAGATCTATTTATAATAGGCTGTCACCATGTACAGTCGTAAAGAGGTTCCACCTTGGCCTGAATTGTGACGTTTCTGTGTCAACAGTTTTAGTTATCATACAATGTATCATAATAACTATATTAACCTATTTCTCAGTGTGTAATGCATCCCGACGTTCTGTACCGCACAACAACAGAATTCTCGTAGACAGGCTAGGTTTCATTTCAATAAAAATAAAAATATTATGCATGAAAACGTTCGTAAACTCCTACGCGCTGTGTCATAGTTATTTCTATTTTCCCTTTAAGAGAAGAACATTTGTTTGTATTTAACGATTGTTATTTCCTGTTAACCCAGCCGGTGATACTGATCTGGTTTACTCTCTGTTCCATTCCATTTCTTCTCGTTCGTGTCCGCGGTATAGTGAAGTATCAACGTTGTCATGTAGCATGTGTGTGTGTGTCTGTGGTAATTGTCAACTAATGTCATATAACGTGGGTCTGTTGTATTGTCAACTATTGCTTTATAACGTGTGTCTGTGTATGTCTATGTTATTGTCAACTATTGTTATATAACGGGTGTGTGTATGTCTGTGGTATTGTCAACTATTGCTATTTTAGGTGTGTCTGTGTATGTCTATGGTATTGTCAACTATTGTTATATAACGTGTGTGTGTATGTCTGTAGTATTGTCAACTATTGTTATATAACGTGTGTGTGTATGTCTGTGGTATTGTCAACTATTGCTATATATCCTGTGTGCATATTCCTTTTTTTTCGGTCAGTTTTTGTCGTATAACCGGTATGTGTATGTCTGTGTTATTGTCTAGTGTTGTCATATATCCTGTGTGTGTATGTCTATGGTATTGTCAACTATTGTCATATAACCCTTGATTATGTCTATATATGGTATTGCCAGCTAGTGTCATTCAACCGGTGTGCTTGTTCACACTATATGTGTGTAACTGTTGTGTGAGTGTGCGCTTGTGTGTATATGTGTGTTGTAACAAAATTAAACAGAAAACAGGAACAGCCATTACAAATATATCTGTGTGCAATGTCGTTTGCATGCAACATGAAATGTATCGGTGAAGTTAGTAAGACAGGGATAGCTACATAAGTATACATGTATACGGGATGAGTAGGTTTCATGTAGCCTGGCAATTGCTTCAATATTTAACTTGCATTTTATGCTAATTTAATGTGATTTAATGAGCCAGTGTGCGTCTTTATGTGTCGATTTTATATGTGTTCCAACCCTACACCAAGTGATCAATTCATTTACCACTGCTGATGAATCAAACTCAGTATGAACACGATACGGAACTAACGTGTCTTAATTCAAGTTGGAACCGTTGTAGGCTTAGCTTGTTAAGCACGGCGTATCTCCGGATACGAGCGCCCGATTCCTACTCCGGCACATACAATGCTGCCACGACATCCCCCCACACACATCAAGCCGAACTAACCTCTATCACGGAAATTGACAATTAAAATTCAGGATGATGTTTCAAGATACTCAACTATATTTAAATGTACATTACACATCGTCAATTGATGACTGTTCGAGGCCGATAACGTCAACTGAGGGAGACATTTGAATGCGCGTTTTGTACGTTCATGCAAATTTAGTTTATCTTTTTTTGCCTACACGAGACAATCGCGAACAGAATCATGGACGTTAGTGTTAACTTTGGATATAAATCACACAGGCAGGGACCCCGATCACCGCTCAACGGGATCACTTCGCCACATATATAATTCACACTGTAACGGCACTGATCACTGATCAACAACATTATTTTGCTATGTGTGTAATATACACTGGAACGGCCCATGATCACATTTCAACGAGGTCACTCCGCCATTTGTATAATCCACACTGACAGGGCCACTGATTACCAACCAATGATATTGTTCCCTGTGGTTTACATAAATTACTGTAACCAACCAGAGGGAGACACTGTTTACTGCTCAACGAGATCGAAGTGGCCCTATTTTTGTTTACATTGATTTGGTTGCTGATCATTGGTTAAAACCTCACTCAATCACGTTTATCAATATTGATAACATCGGCACGACCCCTTGTCACAGAACAAAGAGAATGTACCGCCAATATCACTTTCTTTTAATATTGTGATCGTTGAATTTGTTATTTGTACAAAACTGTAAACTCCTTGTATATCAATGCTAAGAAACAAGGTTCAGTTTTACAAGTTGGGAGTTGACCCATACGTAGCTAATGAATCGAGACTTGGTGCGTATGTCCCTCTTCCTGACATTTAGCTATCGTGTGACTTCTTGGAGTGGATCATGTCAGCATAAATCTACGAAATAAAATGTTTAACTTACCAAAAATACTCATAAAATAATCGAAAATCTGTCAGTATGACGATGACCATTAATTGATTGGTCTATTCAGTATCAAAATGTTTTGATATCTCTATTTTTATACAAATGTATATATTTATTAACATTTGCTGTATAGTTTCTCAGCTAAATATACGTCATGCTATCAGCGCGTATTTGTCTTTTCTGTTGTACCTCTTGATAAATGATGCTCCCTCTTAAAACAATTCAATGCTATCTCCTAACTTGGTATGGTACCGTGCCAGCGAAGACCTGGCATTAGGTTTGTATGATAAAAAGGAATGAAAATGTGGAATGAAAATTGTACTATGATAGTAAAGCAGTACCATTAATATTCTATGTTTTCATATATGTTCAAAGATTTATGTACAGATACAATTTATTGAATCGAAATAAAGTTTCTTTTTTTAATATAGTTAACTGCTGATAAATCTTTCCTTTTTTTACGCTTACAAACCATAGTTTATTGCATGATTCTTAACTTATCCTCTCCTCAAAACCATTCTTACATCAGAACACTTAGTTTTCAACTCTCTACACTACCACAGTTCATACCAAAATGACAGACCGCCTTCGTACTCTTACATGTGTTATAAGAGCCTTCATTTGCAAAGAAAGGCGAACAGCGACGGTTGTAAACTGTCTTGTGAAAACACATGACATGGAATTTTGAACTCCTCGTTGACAACATCTTGTTGTTTTATTACCACTACACTGTTTTCGAACGTAACTGAAAAGATTTTCCTAGATTTTCCTAGCGGTTTTCGTCAACGGAGACGCTTACCGCTTACTCTTGTGGAACACTCGGTCTTACTTTCCTCCTACTAGTTCAGGTGTTTCTCCTTTGGAATCGGATTTTCGGGTACACATATTGGTTCCTTATCTAACTAAGTACTGAATAAGGACGCCTTATCACATTTGATAACGAAATGTGCCAGTGGTTTAGGGACTAATGACTGCTCGGAATACGTTCCTTCGGGGATTTAAAGCTGTGATACTGTGACACATGTATTGGTGCTAGCATAATATTTGTTCTACCCTATGTGTCATGCAACTGAAATGCTATTGTTTTCGTTCCACTGTCGTAGAACATTTTGTTACGTAGTTTTAAACAATATGTTTCGTGGTATCGTTTGATTTTCGCGCCCAATTTGAAGTTAACTCAACCAAAACATTAATAGACAAACTGTTGACGTTGTAAAAGACCTCAAAACTTCCGATTTAAGAAAAAAATCATTGGTGACTCTATACGTCGGCTATATTTTTAAATCGTGTGTATTCGTGTGATCAAACATTAATTGTGATGGTAATATAACACTGTTATTTACAATCTACCAATGTCAAACAAATGATAATTACAAATCTGACGAGTCATTGCTCGAGTTAATAAGAAAATAAAAAGCATGGATCAAATTAATCTGTTTTTTTAAAAACAGTTTGTTTTGATAATACGTGTGCACTGTTTTCGAATCATGAGCAAATTGTATTCTATCGTGCTTTGTAATACTCAACATGCATATTTATTAACTATTGTTTGTGCAGCTGCCCTTTAAGATCTAATAAGCAGTCATATTACTCACAGCGTGAAGTGCACACAACAGACAAAATGAACAAATCGAAAGAAAAGATGATTAACCACAATACCTTCATTTTTTTGCATTGAGAAGATCTAAGGACAGCGCTCAAAGAGAGGATTGTCATATCTTTGTGTCTTTGTGTGGCGGATTACAAAATCGATTCCAGGAGTTGACTTCGTGAACATGTATTTAAACGTGAGGATTTGCCTCTCGACAGAACACAGACTCTTACGTCAATATTAACGTATTTGCTTACACAGTCGTATTAACGGCTCTAGTATGGCTTCTGAGAGCACTGTAATACAAGTAGTGATGCTTCATTAAAAACTAATCAATCAAAGAACATCAACAGGTTTAATTACAGTACAAAAACGTACGAAATTAATACGAACAAAAACCGAAAGACAAGCCGAGACAAATACAAAAACACCTTAATGCCCAGGTTTGATGAACAATACTAGTCGGTGTTTAATCATATTTAAGACATTCGTTACGTCTTCATTTTCTTGTAATAAACGACTTCGAGACAAATTGATAAAATATTCGAATATACTTTCCTATAGCCACGATTATGCCCCATCGAATAACCATTTGTCGAGGTCTAGTACCTGCACGGACCCCATTCATCTCTCACTAGGGGTCAACACAGTAACCAAGTTTTGTAACACCCGCAAGGAATGTATTCAATTTCCTAATTATTTCCATACAATGTTTGAAAATAAATAATTTTGATTATGAATGCAACGATTACCCTTTTGTTTTTAATATTTACAAGCGTATGTTTTTTTTTCTCAAAATGTGAGGTGATATATGAAAGAATATAAGATGAATATCATTAGGAAGAATATTAATGCTTAGCTGATTACGTGTTAACTATATTATTTTTTTTTTTTTTTTTTTTTTTTTTTTTTTTTTTTTTTTTTTTTTTTTTTTTTTTTTTTTTTTTTTTTTTTTTTTTTTTTTTTTTTTTTTTTTTTTTTTTTTTTTTTTTTTTTTTTTTTTTTTTTTTTTTTTTTTTTTTTTTTTTTTTTTTTTTTTTTTTTTTTTTTTTTTTTTTTCATTTTTCTTGGGAATACGAGACAAGTCTCTGATGACTCTGCAAACAGAGTTTATGGAACAACAGTCAGTAAAGAGATCCGTTGGTCTCACGGGAGATCGTCGTATTGTGCAATGTGTCTGTGACTACTTTCTCTTATCTGATGTGTCGCTTAAGTTCCTTAATCCTAGTTTAAGGTCTTTGGTGTACAAATGGCTTGATAAAAAAAGCTGATAACTGGAAAAGTGCTCAGATTACACGGGGTTTTCGTCGCCAGACCTTTGTTCTTTATAAATATAGTGAGATTGAAATCCTTTTCCTGGGTAAAGTACAGACACAAGATGCCATTGTCATCGACTGTGATTCATCCTACAACCACATATTCGCCCTCATGTCGTTGTTGTATTCCAGGTACTGGGACATAATATATGTTAACTATTATTCTGGATTTGTTGTTGACTTAGATGCGACGTGCCAGTGCACAAGATATCAAAGACAATACAAAAAATACGCTTCACGTGAAATAACAGTCTTAATCAATATTCATAAGCACGGCCAAACACAATTTTTGAAACCGACGACGGACTAAAAATACGGATCCGGCAGATTTATATCTCGTATACAAATAACGTTACGTGTGAATCGACAAAATATGTCGTGGACTGTCGATTTGGCGCTAGGTAATGGCTACTAGAATACTGTAATAACAAAATGTCGTGCGGCGATATTGTCACCTCGCTCACGAACCCGTTCGACCATTCAATGTCCAAATGTAATGCAAATGTTTGGCGCAGGCGTCTGGTCCGGATGCTAGCGTCCAGCTAGATGACATACTATCGTTCTTATGTTGGCGATACATCATTTGCCGACTTGTAATATCCTATCTGAGAGCGCGGCGGAAGTGACATTCTGTACCCACACAGTGCGTCGGTGCTGCAAGTCATATATACAACACGTTTACCAACATGCCGACTTCCTATGATCCTGACTGTTGCGAAGGCCTTAAACTCCGATAAAAAAATATATAGAACAAATGCATAATGATAGAAAGTCATGCAACATGTATTGTACGTCACAGTTTGTTAAAATTATGAGTTAGATGTTTTGTTTGTTAGGGTTTGACGTCCATGCAAAAGCCATGACAATATAATAACGGTGCAAGTCAGAAACACACGTTTTACACTTAAAAAAATTATATATATATAGTCTTCATCTCAACTGTGTATGAAATTTAACATAGCCCAAGGGCACTACTTCTTGCTTGTAACAAACAGTATGTCATACACTTCCTTTGAACCAGGGAGTTATAGAAATTGAAGGAAAAACAAGTTGTCTTGCACCACACTTGTTAAAACAGTAGGTCATAAAACTCGTCTTGCACCACTCAATTGTTGTGACTGAAGGTGAACCTCGTCATCACGACCACAACGATGTTGAATATCGAGACAATAAACGAAGCAACTCGTCTTGCACCACAAAGTTGTGGAATCTGAAGATCAAATAACTGGTCTTAACCATACAGTTATCAAAACTGGAACGCGAAACAATTCGGTCTTAACCAACGTTGTCAAAATCAAAGGCCAAACGATTCGGTCTTATTTAAATTTGTCAAAACCGACGGCCGGCCAAACAATTCGATCTGAACCATAGTTGTCGAAACCGATAGCCAAACAGATCGGTCTGTGTACTGAATATATAAAGTAATGCATTAGAACAGAACACGTAATAACAACGCAGTTACAATGTACTATGATTTACTCCCTTATATCACACGACGACAACATATTTCTCGTAAACATATACACCGTTCGTACTCCAGTTCGTTTATACTCGTGTTTACTATTATTTAACGTGTTTTTATCTGACATATTTTTGAAAGAAAGCATTTTGACAATACACTGTCCTTAAGTTTCTGCACGCTATGTATCGTGTGTTATACAAATCTTTAAAAACTGACATGTTGCAAATATCTATATAGCGTATGACATGGAGTTATGATACATGTAGTTCATTTCATAAGTTTTGCAGATAAAAAAAGATATGCCATTAATTTGCCGCCGAAATTTACGGAAGAGTATATGGGCCATGCAGAAACAATTAGTTTGTTCGTTTTAATAACTCCAAATTTCGACTTACTTAATCAAAATTTCGACTTAATAGTTCAAACTTCAAGATAATAACGATGCTAGACCTACATTTTGATTTTGTGTATTGCATTTTTCTGAGTCATAGGATCGTTATAAATACCATGACCGACAAAGTAACCCTACGCGAATTGGCAATAAACCCGACGCTATGATTCATAAACAAGAGAGCGAAATGAGCAATGTGAACGATCCTCCTTTTTCCATATCATATTGATCTAATACGTCAGTAGTTCAACCGATATTTTAAATGTCCTATCGTATTTATTAGGCCACTTTATTGAGTTAGAATCCTAACCAGCCAGAGCATGTCGACAGGTCTTTATGTTACTGCTTGTTTATCACTGCACTTATCATATTGAATATAATAATTTTGAAAATCCAACCGCCACAAAAAGAATTAACTTTTAAATCCGTATCATTTTGCTTCTGTAACATTTAATCTTTATCTTCCAGCTGTGGTATTAAGCAATGTTACACGATGTGCGATAAGCGGACGATAACAAAAACCGGCGATAATAGCGTGGGCACATCTATATGTTGATCTGGGTGCACGGATGGGCGATAGGAGCAAACGAATTGCGCGAGCTTTCGTAGCTGATATAAATTAAGGAATGTGTTAAAATTAATTATGTGGGATATATGTCTATATACATTTGGATCTCCAGCTTAAAAGTTCTGCATACGCATCCCAATAAACATGACCGTCTTCATAAATGACAATGCTTCTTTGTGCATTTTCCCTTCTGCGTGTTTGTTTGTGCATTTACCCTTCTGTTTTCCTATTTGATCATTTACGCTTCTGTGTGCTTGTCTGTGCATTAACGCTTCTGCTTGCTTATTTGTGTATTTACCTTTCTGTATATTTATTTGTGCATTTACCCTTCTGCGTTCTTCTTTGTGTATTTACCCTTCTGTGTGCTTATTTGGGCATTTACCCTTCTGCGTTCTTCTTTGTTTGTTTACTTTTTTGTGGATTTATTTGTGCATTTACCCCTCTGCGTTCTTCTTTGTGTATATACCTTTCTGTGTGTTTCTTTGGGCATTTACCCTTCTGCTTGCTTCTTTGTGTATTTACCCTTCTGTGGTTTTCTTTGTGCATTTACCCTTCTGCGTGTTTGTTTATGCATTTACCCTACTGTGTGCTTCTATGTGTATTTTCCCTTCTGTGTGTTTGCTTGTGCATTTACTCTTCTGCGTGTTTGTTTGTGCATTTTCCCTTCTGTGTGCTTCTTGGGGCATTTACCCTTCTGTGTGCTTGTTTGTGTATTTACCCTTCTGTGTGCTTCTTTAGGCATTTACCCTTCTGTGGTTTTCTTTGCGCTTTTACCCTTCTGCGTGTTTGTTTATGCATTTACCCTACTGTGTGCTTCTATGTGTATTTTCACTTCTGTGTGTTTGCTTGTGTATTTACCCCTCTGCGTTCTTGTTTATGTATTTACCCTTCTGTGTGATTCTTTGGGCATTTACCCTTCTGTGTGTTTCTTTGAGCATTTACCCTTCTGCTTGCCTGTTTGTGTATTTACTCGTCTGTGTGCTTCTTTGGGCATATACCCTTCTGTGTGATTCTTTGGGCATTTACCCTTCTGCTTGCTCGTTTGTGTATTTACCCTTCTGTGTGCTTATTTGTGTATTTACCTTTCTGTGTATTTATTTGGGCATTTACCCTTCTGCGTTTTTGTTTGTGTATTTATCCTTCTTCGTGCTTCTTTGGGCATTTACCCTTCTACTTGCTGTCCTAACATCTGAAATGCAACCCTCATAGAGATATGAAAACCGGACAAGCACAATATCCGTCTAAGGTGGTATAAAAAGTAGATATAAACGGTTACCCGCATAAATGAAAGAAAATTCAAAATTGATAAAGACAGTATACTTTGAATGGCGATGCAGAAAAGTCCGGGCGATTACTCTAGGAGAAACTAAGCACTGAATCGAATATCGTCAACACTTCCAATCATAGCTTGTTCCGACATCAGAGCATTGTAAAACGTAATTCACATCAGGTCAAGTTATGTTTAGTAACTGTCAAACGCAGATATATTATATGATCAGCTATCAACATTCTTTTTCTTTTGTACTATTGATTAACCTCATACTGCAATCATGTCCAAATAAAGGGGCTTATGACTGTTAGAACACGCGACTGGGTTATTCTAGTACGCTACGTATGAGTTCTCCCAGTACATTACTTTATAAAACGTTATGTTGCATGTATTTTATAAAATCAGTGAGCTCAAGATTCACAACGAGGTAGTATGGCATACACCTGTTATCAGTATATTTCTTAAGTTAAAATTGTGAAAGTGCTATTTTAGTATTCCTTTACTTCCAGTTAAACGTTACATTGTATGTCAGGCATTACTACAGAGACGAATATATACTCATATGAACCAATGAACGTGAGTCATTTACTGTCACAGACTTTCAATAATATGAAATACAATTGTTTCGTGAAACAAGTGATTAATTAGCCGAAAATGTCATTTCCTTTAGGGTATATGAACATATAGAGGTTTCCCAATGAGTGATGACTGGTTTTAATGTTTATTTAACTGGTGTTTGTAATTGTTCAAATTATTTAAAGACACGAGGTTTACCGAGTGACTTTTACAGTCTGCAAGCGTACGAATGAGAAATAAGATGAGCAAACCACCACGAGGTGTTTTGTTTTTTTCGCCAATGACGTTCATACTTTGTCTAGATAACCATACGTATTTTTCGGATGCATTATTCTTGTTTCCTATCGAGGGAAACAACTTGCATAAATTACGGTATCATAATTGAAGACGACGTCGCAAACCATTATAAATTGATATAACCATTTGGAAAGAAGGACCAATGATATAATGCCCAGTTTTATACCGACTAGATGGTAACCAAAATAGTTGCTAACTAGTGGCAGATTTATCATGTGATTCGAAAGTGGAAACAACCTAGAGTGAATGATGGAGAAACAGGCATTCCGTATTAAAATGGCCAAACCCCACTCCCTTTAGCTCACTAAAAGACTTAGCATACCATCCCATAATTATTTCTCACATTTTATGCCATAAATGGTAATACATGTTAGGGTGTGTAAAAGCCGTAGAGACTATTTAAAGAAGACGGCACCCTAGAGGCAAGCAATGAAGACTACTTAATGAGCTTTCCACACAAGAGGGTAGCTGTTCCATCACCTGTAACGACGTGTGTCAACTTTGTCAGCGATACGGGTTGTGTTCAGGGAAATGTAAATAAACTAGATCACTGGAAGGTAACAGCATTCCCAGCCATCAAGCATGACAGAAAAACCTCGTAATTGTGTTTCATCGCCAACTCAGCTGTTCTGTTTACAGTTTTAGTAAACGGGTCTGGCGTAATATACACAAATAGGCGCACATATACGTATGAAATTATGGCTGCTCTTTCCTAGGTGTGCCGAGTACGGCATTTTAGAAAAGGTTCTTTAATACCAATTCCGTTTTCTGTGTATGTTTGCACGTGAATTTAAATAGAAAGAATTGTACATGTATTTTGGTCCTTTACATTTTTCGTATTTCAAAGACCTACGTACTTCGCAGTGAAACACTGACAGTTATAGCCACTTTTTAAAAACGTGTCAAAGTAAAGTAACTGTGTTGTGGCCCTGTTTTTTTTTTTTTTTGGTTTAAATCGTTTGAAAACCGTCGTTTTCACTGCTTTATAGGGTTTTAACATAGATATTATTTGGTGAAACTTGATATCCCTCTGGAAGATTAAACTTCAATGTCCATGCCTACCTTTCCGCCGATCATTGGATATGCATCAAATGCTCTGCTTTTGTCTCACAATTGCATGCAAGCTTCACCGAGAGAGACGTACTATGAGATGTTGGCACGTCAGTGATATTTCCCCCGTGCCAGTGTATCCCTAGCCGACAGAGACACACTGACAATTTTATTGGAACCTGCCTCCATAGCAGAACCAAGGTGCTATCCTTCCTCGTCGGCCACCTTAATTAAAATGACAAGCGTCGATCGGCATTAGATACAAACATGGCCGCATCAGGTTTTTTTTGTCTCCGTACGGGACTTAAAGTACAGCGATTAAGTAATTTGTGAAAGCATTTTACATTCCAACAAATATTTCTGTTGTTACTTTTTAAACGTCCTGTTATTCTTTCCTTAGTTGTTGACTTCTAAAATGTGTCCTGTGTATCAATATTGTATTTGCCCCGATCCTTATGCAACGGCAAATTTGCCAAACAAATTAACGATTCATCTGTAAAAAGGCTTCATTCTTAATACATTTAAATAACTCTATATACAATTCTGAATGTCCAAGAGATATAGACGTATTAAAATTTCATCATGCCATTTACAGATAAATATTGCTTTCTCTACGCTACGGGTTCGCAATAAATACTTCAATGTTTCATATTTATTCAGGTTTAGAACGGTGTTACATTTATGTTGCCTGTGCAATGAAACTAAAACAATTGATTCTGAACTTTTTAGAACTTATTTACACCTCGGTAATCTGGTGTCATGATTCTGTCACCGATGTCATTTTGTCCGTTGCTGTTCGGTTCATGTTTTCGGGATAAAAAAATTAAATATTTAAACGACACAATTATGAAATTATATTTCGCAGAAAGTAATGCATGAAATAAAATCTGCATAACACATTCGGGTTTATCTGACATCTCAGATTGCACACGTTACAGCGCAAATGGATATATTGCATTCGGGTTTAAGCCCTCGTGCAATATATCCATACGCGCAATGCACTCGTGCAATCCGATACGTCCGCCGAACAAGTACATGCGGTATTGCCTGTGTATTTGATGGACTGTACAGTGGGAGGGAAATGTTCTGAGTGTTATATCGTGTGTGGGAAACATCGTATGGTATTTGGTGCTATGGAGTCAACAAATTATTATTTTATACTGGTAGTAACCATCAATTAATCGTCATACAGGAAAAGGAATAACCCCAAAATGCAATGAAAATGTGATTCCACCACATACATTTTAGAATTTTACGTAAGTGGAAATTTTATGACACCTTAGGATATTGTCGGGCTTTAGGTTATATGACTTCAATACAAAAATTGGAGTAGACCACGTCCTATTTACGTAATTACCTACATTTCACCGTGTTCATGTGACCTTTGTGAATATGATGACGTTAAGTCACCCTCAAAAGCTACAAATCTTCTTTTTTTTCAAAATAACACCGATCGGTGACTCGAATGTAACTTTTATCTGAAGTTTAAGTATGCAAATCCGAAGTCTTCTGGAAAGATTTAGGAAATGTAGTATGATGAATATAATTCCACTGGGAATGTATTAAACATTATTGTCCCGTGCATATGATGTTGCGACAGTCGTGCGTGATTTTTGATAGACTTACAGTGCACATGGATATATCTACAGGCGATGTTTATACAGCCAGTTGGCAATAAGAAAATTCATCCGAATCTTCCTTTAAACTTTTTGAAGTGTTGATCTCACGGGTATTATTAACTTAAGAATAATGCCAGTGCTAAACCATGCTGTTGTACATGGTATCGAAGGACGGGAAGTAATTATGGTCCAAGAAAAAAGAGGTTTGGCATAACCTTTCGTTAGAACACATTAAAGCATACTCATTGCAGTTTAATGTTCAAACAATATTAATCGATCGTTAAGTTGCAGACAATAGTTACTTTTACAAACTATTTTGTGGTAAATTGTGTCATTCTGAAGTCTGTCAATTAAATATCGTAGTTAGAAAATAAAGTACGGTCATGAATATGCGTATATGTTACATACATGTACATGTACCACAAAAAGCAACATTCAGAAAATCTATTTATTGCTGTCTGAGATACCACGGTAGAACTTAAATACGTGTACAATGTACCCGGTTCACTGCCAAGCGTTACATGGTCTTACTGGAATACCTGTTATACTGTAAGATATGTTGATAGCACTACCAAATCACCTCTTGTACCGAATATATGTTAAACCCTTATAGTGATACTAGAAAATCTATTTTATTCTCAGATACTTTAAAGTACAGTTAAAACACCTTTCTTACACGTATGGTTATGTGATACTAGAATATCTATTTTATTCTCAGATACTTTAAAGTACAATTAAAACACCTTTCTTACATGTATGGTTACATTGTATGTGATACTAGAAAATCTATTTTATTCTCAGATACTTTAAAGTACAATTAAAACACCTTTCTTACATGTATGGTTATGTGATACTAGAAAATCTATTTTATTCTCAGATACATTAAAGTACAATTAAAACACTCTTCTTACATGTATGGTTATGTGATACTAGAATATCTTACTAGTATAAATTAGCAACTAAATCATCGCCCTCACAGATTATATGGTTTACCCTTGTACACTGTACATGTATGGTTATGTGTGATACCAGATCACCTGTTTTCCTCTCAAGAGATTGTATAGTTCTACTAAAACACATTTCTTTCATGTATGGTTTTGTGATACTTGAATGTCTTTACTGTAAGATATTTTGTAGTACAACCAAATCACTTCTTTCACAGATTATATGATTCATTCGTATACATGTATGGTTATGTGATACCAGAATATCTTTACTGTCAGATATTTTGTAGTACAACTAAATTAAACTTCTCAAAGAGTATATTATTTACCCTTATATATTTATAGTTATATGATACTACATGTATACTTTCCTTTTTTTACTGTCAGAGATTTTATAGTACAGCGTATTCACATCTCTTGCATATTACGTATATATGATTTGCCATGTTATATGTTTGATTATGAGATATAACTTTACCTGCTTTACTAGTCGAAACGTTTATCGTACATGCACTGATATGTCATGTTTTGTGTTTTAGTGTCCAATTTTTTTACCAAAATGTCGGATGAGAAAAGTTTAATCTTGTGTGTGACTGGCTAACTGTCTACCATTAAAATGACATTTCCTGATATTTCCTTATAAAACAAATGAAATGTTTTCGAAATAACTCTTCAAATAAATTGGGTTAAACAGATTTATGGCCGTTTATATAGTCCATCTACTGTATAATCGCCGCCCTAAGAACACAACACGATCGTTCAGATGAATCATTAACATGACTTATGTCATAAAACGACAAGAGAACCCCTAATAGTGTAACACGACCGGGTTGTAATTATGACCTAAGTTTCGTAAATCGATTTCGTGTATTCTACAAATGACGGATTCTTCCAAAAATAATTTTCTTTTAGTGTCAACTATCCTATCAAATATTAATGCCATACTGAAACTGAGATACACTGTTATATTGTTTTGACAATTCATCAGAATGTGCCGATAATTTGACTTTCACCAGCTTCACAATAAATCATATTCTCACATAACATTCGACAGTTCTGAGGCGGTCCCTTCTTTTCATATGTAATCCTCCACTTTTGTCACCTAATAACGTTTTTGTGGTAGGACACATTGCTCAACTATAACGACCTATTGGGTGTTCTGGTTGCGCATTGGATAGCGCACCCACTTTTCACGAAGACATCATGGGTTCGATTCCAAGATCAGACTCGATAAGATATGGAGTAACCTGTCCAACCACGTGAACTATCTCCTAGTACTCCAGGCTTCCTCCCACATTATGATCGCCTGGGCCAAAAAGGGTGATTAATATATAAATTAAAAGAACTTGTTTCGCAATTACTGTAAAATGAATAAAGTTTAATTTTAATGATCATTTCGGTCATATTATATGAAGTTGACTTGATGGTATTACAACCAACAACATTGTTACCGTACCTGTCCAGTTTGGAGGCTGAACGCAAAAGCAAGAACAATGTAATACATTTTCAGGTTTTTCCATTTAAAGAAGACACACCACATGAATCTTAAAGAACTGTAGATGCGCTCATGATTTATATATACATGATAAATGTTACGTAGCCAGCCATTCATCCTTTTGTCATGGTGTTTTGCCTTCAAAAATAGATTTTGGTGGATATATGTCACCACTGAACCAGGATTTCACACTTTCCGCCATCTATCATACATATAAAGGCCATTAATTTTACTAACATTTATGCTACCATGCATTTTCATATCGCATGTAACATAAATTCGAATTAAAATCTATATTTGTTAAATTGTGACGACATGTGTTATTCAGAATTTATTTATAAATTCTTGTTGAAACTATGGATATATTTTTGAATTTTCTTACTGGATGGTAAAGATTTATAAACCCCTCACATCTCTTCATTATCAAACCGTTCAAACCCAACATAGATAAAATGAGCTATCTAAGGTAAAACTTGAGGTTCTTTGTATACGTAAAGAGTAATGTTTTCGGCTACAGAGTGATGGAGGAAATACTAAATAGATAATTCTTATTCATTTTAATACTTGGTGCATTGTATGAAGATATAGACCGAAAAAATAGTTGTACAATATGCATGAAGCTGTGTATATCATAGTGCTACATTGATTTTGATGTTTCCTCCTAAAGATAATTTGATGCATTCTTTTTATTCTGAATTCATATATGTGTATAGCGTGTGTTTCTGTTGTCACATTGTCCTTTTTAAAGGAGCGATCTCTTCGATTAAAGAATAACACGTCTGTATATAATTACGTCAAATTCGACGCAATATATCAGTGAACATATAAAATGATGTCAGAAGCTAAAACGTCAATCAAAGGCCAATGACATTACAGTTGTTTGGTATTCTTCTCTTGATCATATATTTGACAATATCTGGACCACGTGATCGGTTTAGAGTTTCTGCCAACCCCGTCTTTGTTCGTCTTTGCTTTGTTGCTGTGGCTGTGTTGATGGTAGTTTGGGATAGTCTATGGGAGGGGGGGGGGGGGGGGGGGNTCACTCAGATTATCAAAGTATTGGTATTTGTTGTCCCGCTCTCAGTAAAACTAAGGAGGCTAAATATGAAAGTAGGATTAATGTTAACTTTGAACAGTAAAATTGGTCAAGCGTAGGCGCCGTTTATGAAGGTGGCATTGGCTCACCTAGCTAGTGCAAACAAGTTTTCGTCTGTACTATATAACTAACCTGACACCTTTGAAATTAATTTCAACGAATGGAAAAGTAGTGCCCAAGAGTATGATATTAAAAGATGGCCTAGGGAGTAGAGGTCTAAACCGAACATGTCACTCCCTGTTATCATTACCAATAAGTTAGAAAATGTGAGTTAATACCAAACAGTACTAACATGCCTGCTTATACATTGTATCTTATTTTACTAACGATCATCAAAGAAGATATAGCTGTTGTGTACTTAAGCGTCTCAACAAACAATTCAAAGTAAAACAATTTACACCATCAGATATGATGACATGTCTTTTAATTTTTCTATGTTATAATATACACGTAAGGGGGCGGCGTAACATTATTTCAAATAGGCGCTTTATAAGAGTGTGATTTATAAAAAATATATAAAAAAAAAATCAACATTTAAAAACAAATTGACAACATCTAGAAAGGACCAGATATGTTGTTAGATTTGGTTGTAATTCAGATTTAACTATTATCTATAAACGTGGGAGTGAGACTTCCTCAGAGCCATTCCCTTTCCATCAAAAGTCTATTACGTTCATACAAGATTCTGTGATAGCCGTCTGAATCATCCGCATGTTTGATTTACATGACAACTCTTATGATGAATTTGGCAAGTACGTAAACCTCATATCGACCTGGATCATCGGGGATTTTGTGAGATACGAGAGACTGGACATGACATTAGACTGTGTTAATGGTTAATGACCCAATCACAGTTTATCTTTGTAACTTCAAATTTGATTTATTTTTTTAATATTGAAATTCAGGACAATTTGATATGGAAGACAGTCATAACTAACATGAGCACACAAAATTCTATTTCATTAAATGTCAACTTAACTATATCCATGAACATGTATATATTTCGAAAATTCAAATCATAAAATTGTCTGGCAAAGGAAAATGATTGAGGCTATAACAATTTCCGTTACATCAAAATTCGGAAGATTTACAATCTACGAACAAGCGTTGTCATTTATGTTGCGTGTTAGTGCGGTCTGATGTCCATCGGTCTAACAGTCGCAGTGATAAATCATTATATGGTTTACCCATGTAGTCGACGGTCAGTTAGGTGTACACCACGTGACGATAACAGCAGCCCTCTTACGATTGTTTGGTGATGGTCACCGACTTTTACGTGATTGGACGGTACTGTACCTAAAACTGGTTAGAATCCCATCGCACATGCACACACTTATTAAAACTCAAAACTAAGAAAGACATTCATTATTCCAATGAAAATGTTCTCACTTAACTAAATTTGGACATCATGTAACACTCCATTTGTATTGTGTTCATGTACCATAATTTTCACTGCATATCCTAAACTCTTTTCGACCTTCAATCCTTATTAATTATCAATGTTAACGTCTCAAACCCTTGTGTCTGTCTCCAATTACTTTATGTTTATCCTTTTGCGTATTGTATATTATATTTGCTATGTGAATAATTTAATATTCAAACTAAAATAAATCTTCATTCACCTTAAAAGTGAATATGATGCAAAGGTATTTCTAATCACAGTACACGTCTATTATATTTCACATATTTTTGAAGATAGGAAAAGTCGTGAAATGTATCATGTTATGGATAAATGCGTCTTTCTGACCATTAATAACATGTTACATAATTTCATTCTCGAGAGTTCCCCACGCAGTGTCTTAAATCAACGTTGACAAAATATTAGGTCGTCAGCATGGTTAAGTTTCTAATTATGAAATTTTAGTGACTAGCATGATTCTAAAACTGTGTTAGCCTGGTGGTAAACAACATGTCTTCCTGAGTTTGATAGAAAACATGTTGGCGAGTGCCATATCTGCTAAAGGAGAACGACTTCCTGCCTACCTAGATCCAGATGTTGCATTTTCATATCAACTTTCATTTCCGATCTATTGACACTATGACATTTTTTATCTTAATTTTCAGTATGAATACAAATGTCCTGGTTTCAAATCCATTAAATAAAAACGCGTGTTATTTCGTGATATTTGTCCAAGCATATCTTGAAAATGTCGACGCACATCAACCTGAAAACGACATTTCCATGTTCGTTCTCATTAGCATAGTAATTGTGATTAGCAGATCTAAGCTACCGATAAAACCACACATCACGTGGGTAGAGCACCGCCGTACATTGTACAGTCCCGATAAAACCACACATCACGTAGGTAGAGTTCCACTGTACATTGTACAGTACCGATAAAACCACCCATCACGTAGGTAGAGTACCACTGTACATTCTACAGTACCGATAAAACCACACATCACGTGGGTAGAGTACCACTGTACATTGTACAGTACCGATAAAACCACTGAGCATCGCCGTACATTGTACAATACCGATAAAACCCCACATCACGTAGGTAGAGCACCACCGTACATTGCACAGTACCGATAAAACCACACATCACGTGGGTAGAGTACCACTGTACATTGTACAGTACCGATAAAGCCACTGAGCACCGCCGTACATTGTACAATACCAATAAAACCACACATCACGTAGGTAGAGCACCGCCGTACATTGTACAGTACCGATAAAACCCCACATCACGTAGGTAGAGCACCACCGTACATTGTACAGTACCGATAAAACCACCCATCACGTAGGTAGAGTACCACTGTACATTGTACAGTACCGATAAAACCACTGAGCACCGCCGTACATTGTACAATACCGATAAAACCACACATCACGTAGGTAGAGCACCACCGTACATTGTACAGTACCGATAAAACCACACATCACGGAGGTAGAGCACCGCCGTACATTGTACAGTACCGATAAAACCACACATCACGTAGGTAGAGTACAACCGTACATTGTACAGTACCGATAAAACCACACATCACGCGGGGAGAGCACCGCCGTACATTGTACAGTACCGATAAACCCACACATCACGTGGGTAGAGCACCACTGTACATTGAACAGTACCGATAAAACCACACATCACGTGGGGAGAGCACCGCCGTACATTATACAGTACCGATAAAACCACACATCACGTAGGTACAGTACCACTGTACATTGTACAGTCCCGATAAAACCACACATCACGTAGGTAGAGCCCCACCGTACATTGTACAGTACCGATAAACCCACACATCACGTGGGTAGAGCACCACTGTACATTGTACAGTACAGATAAAACCACACATCGCGTGGGTAGAGCACCGCCGTACATTGTACAGTACCGATAGAACCAGACATCACGTAGGGAGAGCACCACCGTATATTGTACAGTACCGATAAAACCACACATCACGTGGGTAGAGCACCCCCGTACAATGTACAGTTCCGATAAAACCACACATCACGTAGGTACAGTACCACTGTACATTGTACAGTACCGATAAAACCACTGAGCACCGCCGTACATTGTACAATACCGATAAAACCCCACATCACGTAGGTAGAGCACCACCGTACATTGCACAGTACCGATAAAACCACACATCACGTGGGTAGAGCACAACTGTACATTGTACAGTACCGATAAAACCACACATCACGTAGGTACAGTACCACTGTACATTGTACAGTCCCGATAAAACCACACATCACGTAGGTAGAGCACCACCGTATATTGTACAGTACCGATAAAACCACACATCAAGTGGGTAGAGCACCACTGTACATTGTACAGTACAGATAAAACCACACATCACGGGGGTAGAGCACCGCCGTACAATGTACAGTACCGATAAAACCACACATCACGTGGGTAGAGCGCCACCGTACATTGTACAGTACCGATAAAACCACATATCACGTGGGTAGAGCACCACTGTACATTGTACAGTACAGATAAAACCACACATCTCGTGGGTAGAGCACCGCCGTACATTGTACAGTACCGATAGAACCAGACATCACGTAGGGAGAGCACCACCGTATATTGTACAGTACCGATAAAACCACACATCAAGTGGGTAGAGCACCACTGTACATTGTACAGTACCGATAAAACCACTGAGCACCGCCGTACATTGTACAATACCGATAAAACCACACATCACGTAGGTAGAGCACAACTGTACATTGTACAGTACCGATAAAACCACACATCACGCAGGTAGAGCACCACCGTACATTGTACAGTACCGATAAAACCACACATCACGGGGGTAGAGCACCGCCGTACAATGTACAGTACCGATAAAACCACACATCACGTAGGTAGAGTACAACCGTACATTGTACAGTACCGATAAAACCACACATCACGGAGGTAGAGCACCACTGTACATTGTACAGTACCGATAAATCCACTGAGCACCGCCGTACATTGTACAATACCGATAAAACCACACATCACGTAGGTAGAGCACAACTGTACATTGTACAGTACCGATAAAACCACACATCACGGAGGTAGAGCACCACTGTACATTGTACAGTACCGATAAATCCACACATCACGTAGGTAGAGCACCACTGTACATTGTACAGTAACGATAAAACCACACATCACGTAGGTAGAGCACCATCGTACATTGTACAGTACCGATAAAACCACACATCACGCAGGTAGAGCACCACCGTACATTGTACAGTACCGATAAAACCACACATCACGCAGGTAGAGCACCACCGTACATTGTACAGTACCGATAAAACCACATATCACGTGGGTAGAGCACCACTGTACATTGTACAGTACCGATAAATCCACTGAGCACCGCCGTACATTGTACAATACCGATAAAACCACACATCACGTAGGTAGAACACCACCGTACATTGTACAGTACCGATAAAACCACACATCACGTGGGTAGAGCACCGCTGTACATTTTGGGAAACAACATTATTGTTATTTCCAGACAGAACAGGGATCGCCATTCAGTGTGGCGTTTCCCGCATCCTTATAACACATAAGAACATTCTCCTGTGCTTCATTCAACATTTTCTAACTTGTTATTGCATTTTGTTTGCATATTTGCTCTAAATTGCTTTACAATTTATAGTAACCGGTTTTCATACCCCCATCCCTAGGGATATTGTTAACATATTATCAGTACTCTCGCACATACCCTTCATTGACTTCTATTCATCATACCCTCCGGAATGTCTTTACTGACTCTATCAGCTGTCCTTGTGTGCGCTACCTTTAATGACACCCCCTGCAGGGGGNGGCAGAATTGGGGAAATGCGTTGGTGTCATCTATTTGGTGACACAATAGCGACCAAAGTAAATCTGCTGCACCCATTGCAATAATTGGGATCTATATCTTTCTTTCTACAACCTTTTTATTTCCTAGCGCCTTGCTTAGCAACACCTCACTTTTGTCTTGAATGTTGAGCGTTCGCCCTGGAGAGGAAGGCAATGGGTTCTGTCCCCACGCCGGGACATACCAAAGTCCTTAAAAATGGTATTTTTTATACCCTGGTTAACGTTCAGCATTTAGGGGAATGGCAACAACTGGTTCATCCGTTGTCAGTATAATGTGATCGGACGGAATACTGTGATGGGTGCCTTCGGCATGGTATTTCAGTGAGATAGCACTATAAAGTCGACATCAGATCCGCACTATCACAAGAGGGCAAGCACACAAACATACCATGTATCCTGCATACACGCACGCAAGCACGCATACACTACACGCATGGACGCATGTCCTTAAATGGCCATAGCTGTTCATAGGACGTAAAACAAAATGAAACTAAACTACGTACCTTTCATGACATTCCTTTTCTATCCTTTATCACATCCTCTTTATCATATCACCTTTGCCATACCCCTTTGGAATTCTTCCATAGAAGTAAGATACATTCTGTATATAAAAATCAATCCACGGGGTTTGACGTTGGATATGATCTGGAGACAGCGATATGATATTGTGTATGTTGTCAACAAAACAAATTAATCCTTCACTAAAGGATACCACACTTAAATAATGTTCATCATAAATACGAAAGTCAAGATTAAAAAAAAATATATATATTAATAAACTTTCTACATTACGTAAATTAATTGGGAGTAAATAGATAAAACGAAATGAGTCATAGATTTCATGTTATGCTCTCCTACCAACAAAGGTCGATAATTGTAAAAGTGATCCCTTGGCGGATATGATTCCCCGTCAGGGAGGCAGTCATATAAAGGGACAGTGTTTCTTACTCCTGACATAGAGGTCGGCACGTGCTGTACATACAACCTAACGCTTAATAAAGCCTTTCCCTTGCTCAATTTCCCGTTGATGATTTTTCGTCGTTGGCCATGATATATGAGATGTGAACGATAGCATAATATGATTGTTTCCTATCGTATCCATCTTTGAAGAAAGAGCAAATTGAGAAGAAGACTGGGCGCTAGGAGAAACACTCGGATAAACGCGTGGGGTTCATAAAGCACTGATACTATTACATGATTTCCCTCTCGAGACCATCCACCAATTCTAAGAAAACGCAATGACTTTGTTCATGCAATGCTTACTATTGGATGCTGGAGACCGTTGCACGGAGCAGCTATAGCACAGCATAACTCACTAACGCCCTAACGTCGATAGATGGGTCTGTTGGAACCGTAGATTTGAGGATAAACAACATTGTGTACAATAGTCTGATATTTATTCTGTGACGAACTGCTTTAGTGAAGAGAATTTGAGGGCAAGCTGCTCTTAAAGCCGCCTAAGTGTTGGTTGTTGGTGCGGGTTTCTAGACAAAGTATATAACAATCTGATGCCGGGGAGTTAATCATCGGAGACAGGTCATAGGTCCCAAAGGGCTCCATGTGTCTGCCGAACCCGGAATGATTCTAGGGTTTCTAGTTACGTATTTTTGTATTTCACGATAAAAATTAAATCAATACCTAAACGTGTTTTTATAAACATCCTGTTTAAGGCTAGTTTATAATAAATGAGTAGTTTATGTAACAACGAAATACAAATAACGAAGATGTATGCAGTTTAGAACCGTGCCCTGCCCGGACCTTGACGCTTGGTTTACGGCACCAAATTATCAAACCAGTAGATAACAAATAATCACTGCACCACTGTTATTTTTAAATACAACGTTAATGTATATCGTGCGTTTATTTGATATTTAAAAAGTTTTTCAAAGACTAAATACGGCTAGATGTTCACCTGCCAAATTATCAGTGGAATACGGTTGGTTAAGCAGTGTACCTTAGAATCAAAAATAAATTTACGTAATGTAAAGGACACTTGAGACTTGGTGTCTCCAATAGAACCTTCATCACTGTACTGTCCCTGGTTCGTGTGTCATAAACTTGACGTTAATCGAACATCACGAATCCGTCACGTACTAAAAGTTAAATAAAATTGTATAAACATGTCCTTCCAGGAAATCTTCATTTAGCTAGCGACACACGAAGAGAAGATAGCAGAAAGTACACAGCACATGAGTAGTGGACATGCATAAATCCTGCAGCACACGTGTGGTGGAAATGCGTTAATCGTACATGTCAATCTGATTAAAATCAAATGTTACATGGCTTCGTTAACTTCGTACTACGCCTGCGGTCAGGGTCACGTTCAGGTGACCTTTTTATTTATAAATGACCAATCAGTGACCCTCTTTCAAAAGGGCGCTCGGAGTTGTAACAAATATGGCGGACGATGATGAGAATGAAGCGAAAGTTCTGAAGTTATTTGAAATTGATCGTCTGAAACCCGAACAGAAAACGATTCTCGAAGCTTTATTGGAGAAGAAAGACTGTATGGCGGTGTTGCCTACGCATTTAATACCCAATGGGTACGTTTTCCTTGGCTTCGTAGATACGTCAGTTCCCGCCGTCATATTTCTTTTGGAAAACTAATCTGTTCGATACCCCTCGCTATTTATCTATCAACCATGATATTCCGATTCGCTGGCAAACTTTTGCCAGCGCGCCTCTGATTGGTTCATCTAAAGGTCACTTGAACGTGACCCTGATCACGGCACATGTAACAGATGATTTTAATCAGATTGTCGTACATGCGCAATCGACACGCATTAAATGTAGCCATGTATTAAAGGAAGGTCACTAAGGCGTAACATCCCCGTCATTTCATATACACTCTGCTAACACACATACTAACGTTCATAAACATTTTACAACTCCATGACTAATCAATAACAACGTAATATTACTTATAATCAGGTTTGCGTGGCGAGATAAGATATCTTCAGTGTTCCTGTATGCACTCTGTTTAGTTTGGGGAATTACTTTTGATGTTCGGAGGAAGAAAAACGAAATGGCCTATCTCGGCGTTCGATGATGCGCAGTTACATATCAAAGTAACCTCGTTATCAACTGCTGTTGTGATTACCTCCTCCGGGTAATTCCAGCCGTTATCATATGTCACTTTAAATTAGGCGATATATGTAAAACAACTTGATAGAATAGCATTAAGGGTTGCTGTGGTTATTTCAGGTCTGACAGGCTAACAAATGCTTTATCATAACGACGCTTTTAAAGTCCCCCCGAGTTATTACAGACGTAAACATATTGGTTTCTACCGAAAAAAGTTCTATCAACGTGGAAGAAAATATTACACAATTTAGTTGAATCACCTGTTTTCCTGGATTCGACGGGGAATTATCATGACGGACGCCACATGTGCTGCAGGAAATACTTAACCTTCCAGAAACATGGGTAGTTGGCTCGGCCGATGAGAGGAGGAAAATAAACCGAACAAACACATTCGATTATGGTGGCCATGTTATTTTTTTTTTCATTATCGTCCAACTAATCACAAAACCAAAATCCGGCATTAACTGAAATCCGGAATCAAAAACAAGCCAATACATTTACACGTACGCGCATTGTTTTTTTTTTATATACCAATGTCTTTCTCGTGACCAGCATAACTGATATAAAGTGTAAACTTTTTTTTCTTTTGTGGTTCATCATGAGTTTCCCTTTGATTAGGTATCTCCTCAGTTTCTATTCTTTTTCTTTAAATATCGACTATGAGTTCAATTACTGCTACAATAACTGGAGCTCTTACATTGTGTGATACGGTACACGTAAAAATGTACATACAATAACATATATTTTTGTAATATAAGAAATCGATTTATTGTCCTTATACGGCGTAAAGTGGTACATTTCCATGCTCATAAACTTGAAATATAGTGTTTTGCATTTCTTTAACTGAAAACCTATAATCGGTACATAATTTGCATTTTTTTAATTTTTTGTTTATTCTGTTTTTTATTAAAAAAATAATAATAAAAGAGCTCATGATTATCCGTTACTAATATTTAATTCGTTTTCCAAAACGAACTTGACCCAGATAAAATGTAGGACTAAACCGTGCCCTGTACGAACAATGACGTCACGTTACCATAGTGTGAAATGACGTCAAGATGTAGTCGGAAGCAATTGTTGTCCCAGTTCGTTGATTTGATCAGTGAATATCAACGGATGACAACCGATAAGCTCCAATAAAAAAGTTTCGATAATTAGAGAAGTCCACGTACAGCATCATAGTAATGTGAAACGATCGAGAGGGAACCTCATGAATTCGTAAAAAAGGTACAAAAGGTAATATATGGTACACATAACCCCGGTGGTTAATACACATGAATATTCATCAGAGACTGGTTCTACATATTAACATAGCAGCAGCATTGTGTATGTACGTATTAATCATTGGAATAGTCCAGGGCCACGGTGCTGTTTAATGATATAGCAACAAATGCTCAAATATGGGGATATTCCGATACCCATTGCTGCTTAATGATATCGCTTATAATGTCAGAAGGGCAGTAAGGGGAGGTAACTCCAATAAAAAATGAATAAAATGGCTATACCAAATTATCTGCTGCACTGGCGGATGGTAGCACAAGTTAATGAATTTTGTTAAGATGTAACATTAAAGAAAATATCATTAACGTCCATATCGTACTGTCTGTTAATAGCTAATACATTAATGAAATGAGCAATAGTCTTTAAAAACTACGGGTCAAGGCACTAGAACCGTGGCACTCCCTTTCATAGAATGTCAGCAAAGATGTGCTCCGAACAGCAGAACGTGACGACCGGGTTCCGAAGGGAATAGGATAGTCATATGAAAAGTTCATATTAGTGACAATGACTTTATTATATAAGACTGTCCTCCTACTATCGCTAAACTATACTGACAAACACATTTTCAAACTCAATTTTATATCAGAACTCCAGACCCAAGACTTTGGCATTTAACTTTTCTGAATAAAACCCGCACATCCATTACATTGAAATTTTAAAGACAAACGGAAATTGAAAACGCATTTGATACCCCGTTCGTCAGTGAGCGAAATGTGTGTTACAACCAGTTCTGATATGGACAGCGCCCATTGACAACGCTTGGTCAATTTATCTGACCATAAATGTTACCGGTGGGAGCTCTTTTCGTAAACATTGAAACTAGGACGTATATATGAACTACTTTATATACAGGAATTTATGAGCAATGAATTATTGATGCATTACATCAATTAAACCCATGGAATTGTCAGTAACTGACTTCATTTATTACATTTTTGCCAGTGAAATATCGGATTCTATCAACTTGATATAATTGATATCTTTCACACTGTGACAAATATCAAAAGTGATATTTTCACAGTGGGAAAATATCACTTTTTAGTATTGACCAATCCTAGCGGTATCTTCCATTCGCCGCATTCAAAGGGAACAGATTCACATGAAGTGACGGTAAAATAATTGGTTGTTATGGTAAATGTTCGGTACACAGACTTAAGTATTTACATATATATACCAGTATTGACATTTTCATAAGCAATCATATCAGAAAATAGCTAAAAAACGTCGAAATTGCGTTGAGAATGCCACTCAAAATTGGGCGCAGCCTTGTTGTCAAGCGTGACGTCATTATAATATGGCGCTAATAATTTCGCTTCTGATTTCCGCTCCTTTTTAATGCATTAGATTTTTCATGTTTTATGCTTTAGAAGTGTAATAAATAGAAAATTCAATGGTGTCTTCAGTAATAACAAATATATTTCACCGATGTCGCTAATAATTTGATATTTTTCACTCGTGCTGCGTACTCGCGGAAAATATCAAAATATTAGCCACACTCGTGAAATATATCTGTTATTACTGAAGACACCATTAAATATCCTCTATATATTGATTTTAAAAAAATGTAACAAAATACCTTACGTACATGTATATGCACCTTGGTGTGTTTACAGTTCTCCGAAAGGTCAGTTGATAAAACGATATTTACATTGGTGACACTCTATTCAATATAGATTATTTCAGTTATTTAATCGAAACATTCTTTTTCAATAGTGTCGACCCATAGTATTGACCATATGTAGGTACGTGCTACACTTCGTTTTAAATAGCCAGACAAATCCTGTGATGAAAACTGAGCTGACGGCCTGAGGAGCATTTTATAGTTCTGGTTTATGTACTCGACTCAGCACAAAAGTCCAGTACAGTCATCCTCTTTTATTACGTTCCCAAAATAAGTCTGTAGGCACGTTTGTTGTCGGGTTTGGTATTAGTCGTCAAGTTGGTATTAGCTATATTCGACATTCGCGTTTGACAACGTATCGCACGCGCCGGACAGACGCCGGGGCATTAGTTAGCCACACCAACGCACCAACTGTTGATACCCCAGGTTACCGTTCATTACAGTAAAATCCCAATCAGTGTGTGATGGCAGACACATTGACACTATCTTCAGGTTAAAGCACCGGTCATTGATACGGGGAAACTGACATTGTATCCAGGAACACAAAACTGATTTAGTGCCGTATAAAATAGCAGCTAATCGAATCTACCGCTGATATGAATATTTGTTATAATACAACAGCACTTCCCCCTATGATAAATATCAAAAATACGTTTTTCTTGTTTCTAGATGAAAGTGAAATTTTATAATCAAATGAAACCATTCAAGTAATTCAATAAATGGAAAAGAACAATAATGTAATTTTATCGCAGTATTTTATAGATTGGAACCCGATTTCTCGACATACGTGTATGGCCAATAGAGTTGCTCTATCAAATTGCGATCCCGTTAGTCACAGCCATGGAGGCACGTCTTTAGAACAAGGCTAGCACGGAAAGGCGACCGCGATGAAAAGGAAAAATGGTTTAATAGACTAGAACACGTTTCAATGGGGTTGTAATTCACTTTTAAATATCCTGAATTTTGTGTTTCCCTTTCGTGACATTATTTAAATGTAAAAAAAAAAAAATGAAAAAAAAATGTATTAGGCTGGATCACGATCGATATGGTTAAGCAGTATGTGGAGCTTGTGTACCTTCTGTTATGAAGATGAACGGAGCGTGTAATAACACAGGATATGCTGTGAGGCTTACCCCACCAATAATGGTACGGTAATACGGACACAAAGATGCAGGTAATTTGTGTAAATCACGACAAAGCGCTTGGTCTTCTGTCGATGTCTCTGTCAAAGTAAGGGAGATTTGTACACAATATCTGATATCGTACTGGGTCGATATAGAATGTTAAAAAAACACCTGAAAACACCATTTCGAAATAAAGTATGCACGTATTTATATACGAAGATACAATGTAAACCTATTGATTAGCTAAAACATGGTAACATACCTTAAAACCAACCAGATCATAGCTAAAAAAAGGAAATCGTAATATTGTTCAGCCATTTTGTTTTTACATCATCTTTGAAGCTGTAATTGCCCTGTATTTTTCGTTCGCACAAGGTACACACACCATGCACATATCGTGCGCATATCGTGCGCACAATGCACATCGTGTAACGTGCGATTCTGAAATATCCGTGCGCATCCAGCTTTCTCAACAAGTCTTGTGTACTGTTAAAATGGTTGTACTTAGGAGTACCCTATAATGAGTTTATTACGGCCAAAATTGTTAAAACTTGTGTTTCATATCTTTATTTTTTTATTTTTTGGCAAAACTGACTTGCTGTACAATGTTGCCTTATTTTTCATATCTTCTGTTTAGGAAACTCACGTTTACGACATTTAGAATTTGGAAACAACTGTACGCTTAACAAGTCTGTTAAAAATGTATAACAATCTTAACAAAGTGTTTTAATTAGTATCGAAATTGTATGAACACATTTCTTTATCGAATATAATTGACTTTTATGTATGAACATTGTACCGGTATACAATTCTGTTGACCAAAACTTGGATTTTATTCACACAACTTTTCGTCTACAATTTTCGTTTAGCACGGTATCGACTAAATCTGTGATAAATAATTATGAAGAGACAAACAATACTTTTCAATATTTAATCTTGTATTGACCGATACCTTGATAAATGAGCGCGTCATCCGCCCCTTCTCTTTAAAGATACGAATGTACGGGTACCAACACAATTTTTTTACCCGCCAAAGCCCGCTTAAATAGAATTGTAGAAATGTATCTCAACCAGTTAGTGTTAACGTGTGATGTTTCGATGACCAGTACAGTACATTTACAATTGTACTTACCCCTACCACCTTCATCAGAAAAATGACCAGTGAAGCCTATTTAAAAATTGTGTAAATCGACGGTATATTATATATTATAACTTGAACAGCTTTGTTTGCCATATACTGGCATAGACATTGAAAAAAAATAATCACCGAGTACATGTTTTAACTGAAGTATATCAATATATGAACACAGTGATCCCTTTAATACATTTGTATATACGGCTAAATATATTGTTTCTGTATAGCAACAAACCCTATACATGCACAAACGCATCGCCCCGCTCCACGTTTTAAGGATGAAAATGTATCGGGTTATTGACGAAGCCATGATACATTAATACAATGTCCCCACAGCGTCCTCGGAACGAATAACGTTTGTAATTACCGACATAACCTCTTATGGACAGGTCAAGACACAGACTGTCCACGCCTGACCACCTGTCGCCTACTGATCAATATGGTCAATATGGTCAATATGACCACTCTCGATTTTTATTGGACTAGAACTCGTCAATCGAATAGTAGCAATCTCATGATTACTACGTTTATGAAAGGATGGTTAATCAATTATAGCAATACCCGATATCACAATTCGCACGTCGGAACAGGCCAAATTGTCTAATGCAGGTACTTACTCACAGTTCACAATAGTGTTGTATCGGTACACGTGTAAACTTCGATACAAGCAACAAAGGATGCAGCTGGTCATTAATTCCTTAAAACAACTTTTGTTTGGGAAGCCTTTTCCCGGACAATGGACGTTTGACCATTTCCATTATCAGCGGTAAAACGTTAAAACCCTCCCACAGACGAATACATAGAGGCAACCGTATCTTTAATCATACATTTGCCTATAAAACAGGTACTCTAGGCAGCAAATAGAGCAAGTAATCTGCCAGGAACAATTAATTCGAAAAATTGGAACCATTATAGGCCGAGCATTTCCAACGGACTTCTCATCGATATCATTGATTTTCCCCTAGCGTCCTAAAGGGGTGTTTTGTGTACTCCTCTTACCGAAGGGATCTAACAGCGGTGAAAGTGTACGCCATCATGTAGTAACTTAGGTACTTTATCTCTACTACCTCCGACATTATACACTGTCAGCAAGCACGAAATCTATTTCAATTAGAAATATCTCCGCATCCTGTTTCAAATTTCATGAAATAGACTTTTGGGGTTTTGTTGTATCCAATTTTGTTCCGATTTCTGTCGAATGATTGAATGGTTTCAAAGAATAAAACTTGTTTTTTTATTAAACGTCACTCACATTTTTCATTTGTCAAACAATGGTATGTATTTGTTACACACAACCGGTCAGCTGTTAAATTCTCATTTCTACTCTTAGTGTGGAGTTCAATCTGTTATACGCAAAAATCAATCTTAAAATCAAATCTTAAACGTTCTTTCCCAAATTTTTGGAGGAAGAGACGAGTGTTAAAACACATGGCGTCTATCGACTAGAGAAAACCAGTAAACTTGTCTTCGACATATAACTCCTCGTAGATCGTAGACTGATCTACAAAAACATGTAGTCTTAAACATATATCTCAAATGTTTTCTTTATCAACAAAATGTCGCCCCGGATTACACTGTCTGTCACTGTATATAGAAAAATCCAGCTATCACCGACACACTGAGTGTACAACGTCTCCTGTAAGACTGGCTATAGCCGCTAACACGATCATGTGTAAAGCTTTCATCAATCTTGATATACATGTACATGTTGTATATATGCTATCCGTGTACCGTTCGGTCAGTGTTTTATGTAAAGTATGCAAGTTGATAGTCACTGAAATTAAAAAAAAAAAAAATGTCGTAAAAGCAGTGTCTTTCCGAATTGAATCATTGTAGATCTAAAAAACCCTCCCACCGACCAATCCCTTAGTATGTGAGATTCCATCTGTTACATACATGTAGAATGTAGGACATTTTGGTCAATGGTGTAAATGGCTTCTTGTTAAAAAATGTCACTGATGACATTTATATTGTTAACAAGAAAACGAGGAGTTCATTGTAGGCCTACCTAATTACATGGACAATGTCTCCCTATGCCATGTATACTGAAACCGCCTTACGTGGCAGATTTTAATGTGTCTGAGTGTAACAAGTAAAATAGGCAAACGCACTTTTGCCGTATTGTGAAAGATCGATAATTAAAACTGTGGTAACTGAAGCAGATACCTTTACAAGTCCGACAAAGGCTTTATCTACAGTGGGATTATAACCATATTTGTAATTAATGCCCGTATTATCTCCAGTCACTAGTCTCACACAAAAACTAAAAAAAAGAAAAACTTAGATTATATCAAATATATGTTAAGTGGGAAGACGTGAAAGACCTGACGTGGACTACAGTTGTTTGTTTGGGGGTTTTGCCAGGCATTTCAATATGTATAAGTGCAACGAAATGGCTCCAATCCCTCAAACAAACCCCCAAAGCTGAGTCTATGTGTTTCTTCAGGTGCCTAGCATCAGACGTCTGTGACAGTCCTGCAGTGGGATATAGCAAGCGAGATGTATTACGGAATATCGTTTTCTATCAGGCTATCGATGATGATCATACTCAATAGACTTGTCGACTTGTAGTGTGTCTCTAAGCTACCACGATAAGATGCAGATGATTTCTGTCTTGAAATGGCGTGTAGTGTAACCCTCTCTTCACCATATCAAACGTCTTATCAAGTACGGATTTATTGTGTGGAACATGAGAATGCTGCATTTACTTAGTAGAAAAGAAATAATCGAATTTTCAATTCATTCTTTCTATATACGTGTATAAAAAAAAGAGCGGTACTGTATTTTGTACGTCGATAATAAAGTATCGACGAGAATTAATTCTAATCCAAAGTAGAAAGTATGTCCACATTTATAGGACTAAGTTATCTAGCCTGTCTCATTCTCCATACCCACAATGAGCCACATCGATCGGAAGCCGGGGTGTATACGGCCTACACACGCACCCTCGTCATACTGAGAGCGACACGGTGCCTTTATTGGTCGTGGGAAGTCGTTCAAAAAAGATCTGACAACGCCAAGACTGTTGTAATCTGATTTCTCCCTGAACCTGCATAATACATTTAAAAGATGAAAAAGCTAAAACATTTGTTAAACCGTGAAAGGCCCCTCGTCTAGTTGGAAGCCCATTGAGCATATAACTCATAATGCACGTTAATACCAAACGAGTCATACAACCCCCGAGAGTATTTGAATATTTTCTCAATTCGATTAAGCGGTTATGGGAACAAAGCTTTTGAGTCTCCTTGTAAGATTTGATAAAATTTCTGTTTATTTTGAAAAACTAAAACAGGCTTTATATATGCGTGGCCCATTGATCCCAACAGACACTGGAAATTCACGGGTTTACTAAATTAGTGTTTATCTCCAGCTAGCGCAGTAGCAGTCCCCCTTGTAATTGTTGACTTACTTCTACGGCAAATGAATCGAACCAACTGGCCCCCGAAGCAGAATCACGTGCAACAGCGGCCGGTAATAATGGCCTCTGGCTAGTGAGGCCACTTTGGTCCAATTTCACTACAGAACGGATGGTTGTTAAGTATATAAATACACACCAACAGTACACCCAATCAATCCAAACCTCGCTATTCTATTCTAAAATGACATTATCAGAAATTACCGTTATTGTGAGCAGCAGAAGGCATCAAGATTGGATAAAGATGAAAAGTGATTTCCCTAACGATGCAAATGCTGTTTCATGGAGAATCTCCATCTAGGAAAAATGAAGGCCACGGGACATATGAATGACTGTTTTAGGTTTGACATTAGCGACGTGTATTTATGTGATCTTTGTAAAACACCCGCTCGTTAATATGCTTTTTCATAACCATGTGAACATCCTATTTTACGAAAAACTCCAATCCCTTGACAGACGCACCATCATAAGCTTGTGGAAGAACAAATGTCTCAAAGTCCTAATCGAGTTTCTGTGATCGGTTCTACCCTTTAATGAACATGAGGGTCGGCGTTTTGACATATTGTACCTTGCAGTTTACACAATTCATGTCACATAATGTCCTGCTGTAATATACTCTGAATCAAATTTGATGCTGATCTAATATGCTGCATTCTTACGTTTTATATAACAAAATGCCCCCCCCNTTAGGCATGCGTTAGTAAGTACATGTGCAATTGGACAGTTAAGACTTTTTCTTTTTCTTTGTATTTGTGACAGCTGTCATTGAGTCTCTGACTATCTTAACGATGAACATTGTATACATGTACATTGCTTTAATGAGTCGTTTGTATTAATGAAAGCTATCATTTAGTCTCTGACTATTATAACAATTGATAGTTTACACATTGCTTTAATGAGTCGTTTGTACTAATGAAAGCTATCATTTAGTCTCTAACTATTATAACAATTGATAGTTTACACATTGGTTTAATGAGTCGTTTGTACTAATGAAAGCTATCATTTAGTCTCTGACTATCATAACAATTAATAGTGTACACATTGGTTTAATGAGCTTGTGTCACACCTATGTCTTAGTCCATTGCTATTTTTACAATTAACAGTGTACACGCTGGTTTGGTTTAATGAGCAGTGTGACGGCTTTCTATATAACATGACTATATTCACAATGAAAAGTGTACACTTTGGTTTAATGAGCAGTGTGACGGCTATGCTTTAGTCCGTTGCTATTTTCACAATGAAAGGGTGTCCACTTTGGTTTAATGAGCAGTGTGACGGCTTTCTATATTACACGACTATATTCACAATGAAAGGTGCCCACTTTGGTATGGTGAGCAGTGTGACGGCTATCTTTAGTGCATGACTGTATTCACAATGAACAGCTAAAGTATTGGTTTAACGAGTCAATATCAGAAACTGTCACAAGTATCAACGAGCGCATTGTGTTGTAGGGATAACTAATTTGATTAAGCGTAGTGTAGTCTACAGTACGACACTACGTGTAATTAACTTTCGCTCCTCATCATTGTATTCGCATTAAGATACTGTCTGAGATACTACATGTAACTACATGTAATTACTGTAGACAGTGTACATGTCAAAGCACTGATAAGTGTTTTACCACGCCAGAGGACAATATCAACACAGTTTCCTATACTAACGTTATCCAGGTAACGTCTGACACATAAACAGACTTTGCAACATGTTCAATGTTTGAGTAAATATTCTACAAATAAATAATCATAAATATTTTGATGAAAAATCAACTTGTATTGCGGATTTCATTAGATGTCTTCTCAACATTTATTTGTCAGATATCGGGTTTTATGTAGTAAATGAAAGTGCGCAGAATGTGGCACGGGCAAAATTTCAAAAACATAACTTATTCCCTTCTCCCACTGAAAGTACATGTAATTAATGAGGTCAAGGACAAAATCCTTAAATAAGTAGTTTTCCTTTACTCCAACAACGTAATTTAATGGAAATGACACTGAATTATAAGGTAAAGATTCCATTTACGAAAGGAATGTTCATGAAATATGGACCAGAACGTAATTAAGGAGTGAGCATATACATACAAATGTAGTTCTTATAGCTCAGATTAGTTACGGGAGAACGTTAATAGAGACTCGAAGGCACATATGGACAAATGTATTACTAGCGCACGTTAATAGGAAATCAACTAGTACGAATGTTCAACAAGAGGTACGTAAATGTGAATATTGGAAACCGATTTAACATTGTACATAAGCAGTAGTAAAATACAACAAAAATAAATTTAGTATATGAACAGTATATTTTTTTATTTAAACGCGATCGGTCAAAAGATGCTACATTCTGTATGACTATGTCTGGAAGTACATGTATTTAACATACAATCGCAACCATGCATCTTGTTATTCTACTCACTATTTAGGTACATGCACAATGTAAGATGTACGTGATAATTTCGTTAATAAAATTAATATTGATTCGTTATTTACTTCAATAATATTGCATCGAAAACAGATACTTATATTCGACCAATAGAACAAAATATGTATACATTGTATTTGTGCTACGAGAAATCGAAGTGCGTTAATAGCGGAATAATATGCACGAATGTCTGTCTGCAATTCAGTGTGATTGATATCGAACTTGCATTTTATAGGCGTATTAAACCGCACGAAGATATTACAGTAACGAGATGTGTTTCCATTCGAAATGATTCGTGCTAATATATATTCAATACGCATACCATGTAAGTGAGCTATACTCCATACGTTGACAGTGAGATAATTTATATTACATGTTACATTGATAATGAGATAATCTGTGTTTACATTTAATGTTGATAGTGAGATAATCCGTAAGGACATGTTATATTGATAGTAAGATAATCTGTGAGTGCATGTTGTGTTGAAAGTGAGATTATCCGTGTGTACATGCTATATTTATAGTCAAATAATCCCTGTTGACATGTTATGTTGATAGTGAGATAATCTGTAAGTGCATGTTGTGTTGAAAGTGAGATTGTCCGTGTGTGCATGCTATATTTATAGTCAAATAATCCCTATTTACATGTTATATTGATAGTAAGATAATCTGTAAGTGCTTGTTGTGTTGAAAGTGAGATTGTCCGTGTGTACATGTTATATTGATAGTCAAATAATCCCTGTTTAATTGTTATGTTGATAGTGAGATAATTTGTGAGTGCATGTTGTGTTGAAAGTGAGATTATCCTTGTGTACATGTTATATTGATAGTCAAATAATCCCTGTTTAATTGTTATGTTGATAGTGAGATAATTTGTGAGTGCATGTTGTGTTGAAAGTGAGATTATCCGTGTGTACATGTTATATTGATAGTCAAATAATCTGTTTACATGTTATGTTGATAGTGAGATAATCTGTGAGTGCATGTTGTGTTGAAAGTGAGATTATCCGTGTGTATATGTTATATTGATAGTCAAATAATCCCTGTTTACCTGTTATGTTGATAGTGAGATAATCTGTGAGTGCATGTTGTGTTGACAGTGAGATTATCCGTGTGTATATGTTATATTGATAGTCAAGTAATCCCTGTTTACCTGTTATGTTGATAGTGAGATAATCTGCGAGTGCATGTTGTGTTGAAAGTGAGATTGTCCGTGTGTACATGTTATATTGATAGTCAAATAATCCATGTTTAATTGTTATGTTGATAGTGAGATAATCTGTGAATGCATGTTGTGTTGAAAGTGAGATTATCCGTGTGTACATGCTATATTGATAGTCAAATAATCTGTTCACCTGTTATGTTGATAGTGAGATAATCTGTGAATGCATGTTGTGTTGAAAGTGAGATTATCCGTGTGTACATGTTACATTGATAGTCAAATAATCCCTGTTTACATGTGATATTGATAGTGAGATAATCCATATGTACATATTATGTTGATAGTGAAATAATCCCTGTGTACATGTTATGTTGATAGTAAAATAATCCTTGTGTACAAATCATCTATGTATAGTAGTATGTGGACATTAAGAAGTTGAATTACTGTAAACATATACAGGCTGAGTTTGTTATGTGCAAGAGATAATCCATGTGTACATTTTGTAAATGCTGGTTTGCCAATAGGCGAGAGACAATCTTGAATGCTGCGATAAGGAGTAGAGCATCATTTTCTATGCAATACCCTAATGACAAGATATTACTAGAAGTAGGAGCGTGCAATTAGTACCGGAAACACATGTTGACATTCCAATAAACTAATTTGCAATAATTAGGACACGACCGCCGGTCTAGCTAATGTAGTGTACGATACCGCTAGTTAGGAAAACCAATTTCCAAATCGGACTTTCAGGAAACGATATATTGTATTCATTTTTTAAAAGTTCGAAAGGAAAGGAAAGATATTGTCAGAGCAGATGCGTTCCATTCTGCGTCTTATGTATACGCATATTTTACAACACCCACACTTGCACAGTTATGTAATTAAATCTGATATTTGAAGCCGATCCCGTAAAACAATAAGGAGGCAATACAAGGAAATCAGCGCGACCGCGACCAACAATCTCGATATCGGTTAATAAAAAACTTGTATCCCCTCAAAACAATAAACATAAATTGCCCTTTTATTATTGGTGCATTACAAAAGGGACTTTTCCTTGATCTATAGAAAAAAAGATTAACCCATTTATGAAGACCAACTTTCTTGGTGCAGTGATAGCGAATGGGATGCTTGTGTTTGCTTTTTACATCTCTAGATTCTGTGCTGGTTGGACGACTAATTTCATTATTATTTCAACAATATACAAACATATCCAAAGCTTACAAGAGTTTCGAGTGATTAAGTGGAAGTGATGCCTCTCCTGCTCCCGGACTTCCAGCCGATTACTGTCACACAAACGCGTCGCCATGCCGTATCGCATTGAGTCCTGTTCAATTCCAAACTGAGATCCGAAAGTGTCAGAACATGAACACTGGCAAATAAACAGATAAATATCGCAGGGATTGATTGAAATATCTTAGATTCAGTAGTCAATTTGTTAGCGCTTAATAGCATGTTTGAGAAGCTTTATCGCGATCACAGAAGGTGGGATTTCTGACTTCACCCACCATCGATCAATGTACGGCCCGAATGTCGACTGTCAGACCCGCAATCTGCAAACGTGATGGATACATGCAGCTGACATCTCTATAACACACAGTTGCCTTTAATATCGTATCGTCATCGGAAGAGATTACCGGCTTACACACATATATGAGTCGACTGCTAGTCCACTGCCTGTGCATCCGGCCAGTGCGGTCAGTATGCACGTGACGTTAACGTTGTAGCGGTGTATCATTTTTGCGTGTCAACTGACTTCTCGATAACGTATTCGTATGCATGTACATGTATCTGTGTGTTTACTGTATTCGTTTGTGTACGTGAATTTTCATGAGATCTGTTGACGAAGATAGACTCTATCCGTTTTTGAAAGCCCAGTTCAGACAAATCAAATAAAGCACACGCAACATGAGTACTTCGTCATTGACACACACGCAACATGAGTACTTCGTCATTGGCACACGATAATGAACACTGCTCTATTTATCATATGTGTCATTGTGCTAAAATATCCGATATGCACCAATGTAAAACATGGTTTTCTAAGCCTTAATTACAAAACGAACACTACGAAATGATTAACATTATGTAACATCACTGCGGCATGTTTAAATAATGCATGTTTTCTATAACGAGAGAGTATTAGGCTTTCAGCGACCGGCCTATATCGGGGCATTTTGTCTAAAGCATGAAGTCATTGGAAACCTCATGTCGTCGGCGCGCTGACAGGCTTTCAGATTCCTGTACAGATATGTAAATTAACTCCAATATTTATTATGCAGCACTGATTGAAATTTCATTTTTAATACAATTTTCATCCGTTTTGTAGTTGAATTCAAGCTAACGTTATGACCGAATTAAATATTTTATTACTTTTTGCAGTCAATCAAAAATGTCAAGCTCCAGTGCTTGCTAGCTCTAATCGTAAGGAATTAATTTTGTCGTCAGAACAACGCGCGTTTAGAGAAAATGATAGTAAATTGTTATAATTCCAAGAAATGAAGCAAATGTTTGACAACATCCTTTTATATTCCTTATTCCTTGCGTACCAAAATAAAAAGCGAATAGATCAATCTGTTGGGTATACGATCGTTGATCAGACAGAGAGCCATTAATTTGTACGATGTATATATATATATATGTATTTAGTGATTATCATCCGTCTTATTCCTAGACTCTCGAGTAGCCTGTACACGTAAAAGCCCATTCATAATACGCACACGGAAACATTACGCTTAATGTTTAAAACGATTTGTTGTGTTAAGACTCCAGCAATAGCGACAACACTCTTTTACGTTGAGATCGTCAACGCACTCTTTACAAGAAGGATATCTGTCATTTTCTTTGTCGCACTGGTTGTTCAGTGATGCTGAAAAGCTTGTGTTTTTATTCAGTTTTTGTTAGGAGCAATTGCAAAGTACATATGTACCAGTGAAACCTGGTGAAACTTTAACACAAAATGAGAATTCGGGATTGGGATACAGATACTGAAAATGAAAGCCTTCATCAATCAGCCGCTGTTGCTTTATAGAATTTTCCGTCCTAGTTCTGATTGACACTGCTGGGATCAGATTCAATATTTCATTTAAATGTTTATTTTTTTACTACAACAGGTGTGTTATAATATCAGGCGTTGAAACGAGTTAGAATTGTTCAATGTAAGGGATATTAACGTTAACGTTTAACTTGTGTCATATAAGAGAAGTTCAATAAGTCAAACTTTCAGAGGATTATTCTCTGATCTAGCTAAAAATGTCCTAAGTTCTTATTTAAACCAAATTCAATATTTGCAGAATTTATAATTTCAAAATCGTATAGCAACACAAAAATTGCATCGCCGTCGTTGTTGCTAGGATACGGTTTTGATTACAAGGCAACAAGCCTTATTTAACAACGTTGTTTTAACGATCACGTGATTACATTTTGTACAACAAAACACATCTAAAGCATTGTAAAAGCTTTTAAAGTTAATTTAGCTCAAGGAAAACAAAAACAGTAAGCATGCCACAATCTCGGCAATGTGTCATACGTGCTGTATCTGTATACACAATGGCATTTGTGATGTGTGGGTTTACGATTGACGAGATGTGTCGATTTATTTGTGACGAATTTGTTCCCTTAACGATACAATTTGCAATACATAATGCTTCTCCGGCCCTACTTTCATACTATTTACAAGAATGTTATGGCTGTTTCAGGTAGAAAATTAAAAGCTTAAGCCACAACAGAGAAGGCTGTTAATGAAGCGGAAACATTGATACCGTCAAATGCAAACGGATAGCACCCTTGGTGTTCACTTAGCCCTGGAAACTAGTAATCTTACATTTGCATCTTAACCATTACTGATTTGCTTAATACTTAAGTATTTCCCTACAGATTAATTTTAGCACCAAATATTCATCAGATGACTTTTCATGTGCAGGTCTTTTAAACACAACTGAAGATGGATTTCTATGGTAAAATACAGCAGAATCATGTCGGTTATACTGCATTTTGTATACATTGGAAGTAAGTACAAGATTAACACACATTTTTGAAAAGTATTTTTTTTATCATTTCTTCTTTCATTTTTTTTTCGTACTTCTTGTCTATGGACCATGTTTTGGGTACCTAAAGCTGCAGTCTCGGAAAACAATAATTAAATTTAAAAAAAAATAGAATGTCGTTTACCGTGAACAAAACAGTGATTATCTAGGGCATGGCTTCGCCCCGGTTTATGTAGGGCATCGTTATTTTTTGCCCAAAGTGTTTATGGGGCTCCTTCATTTCTCGCCTCTAGTATTGTAGGACTCCTCATGTTTCGCCTCCGGTTTTACGTGGGGCTCAATCATGTATCTCCTTGGTGTCCATTTTATCGGCTTTGTGTTCGGACATGCTTGCCGTGTGTCGATATAATACTTTTTTTTCTATTTTACTTCAGAAAATTAGTTGATGAGAGCATGAGCGTCAGCGAAGATGACGTTGTACGTATCCCCGACCTGCACACGGGTTTACGTGATTGTATTTACATCTTTTGAGAACATCGTCTTGATCACATAATGATATTTAAAAACAAAATATACAGTGATTTTGGAAACATTCCTTTTATGCCAAAAGTTCATTAGGGATAAGGGAGTATCGATCGTCCATCTTTCTTACAACACCCGCCAGCCAAATTGACAATGTGGGGATGCAATCAACTTAAAGACAAGAAGCATGGAACAAAATGACACGGAACAGATTAAACCTGCCATGAGAGACAGCGCAGAACATTTTTCCTGCGAATATAATTTTTTATCATTAGAAAGACTAGAACCTGGAGACAGGACTAATTTTTGAGCATGCACAAGGGATAGATGACAAAGTCTATTATTATCTCAAAACTCACATCCTGTCCAAAATGCCGAGAGAAATAAAGTCATCGTAGCGTTACATGATCTTCTAACACCTTTGGAATTTGAAAACGTGTCCTAAGGCTAGAATAAAACTATGTTAAAACAGTCACTGTATCACAAGGGAGATCATACTACAGTCAATTATACAGAGAAGGTTAATCAAATACAGCCCTAAATGTCTAGCCCGCGGGAACATCATAGAACAATCGGTGCAGAAAGTATCTTTGATCAGTAGAGACATGACTGATATGGTGTATTGTGCATATATGTACATGGATAACTAGAATAATTGCACAAGATCAACTTTGAAACATATGCAAGCCGATGTGGATTAAAAGAACCTTGCCGAACACAACAATAATATTACGAAAACTTTTGAAATATTTTCAATAACAACATGTTATGTTTTTTGGTTTTTGTTTACCGCCACACATGCTTTCAGGGCATTATAACCTGCCTAATAAGAGCAATTGTAGGGCCAGACTTGTAACGGCAATAAAACGTATGCCGACGAAGATGGCCGTCTGGATCAGGCAGTTGGAGACAAGTGTTTATTGTAATTTATAACACAAAAGGATATATATGCCTACCTTACAGTGGTCTCCAGGTCACAGCGAGCCAAGGTCAATAAGGGAGGACGTGGTCCTATGTATATCCTTTACCAATCTATATCGTGTTAATTAAACTTCAGTGTAATTAAAGAAAGTTTGTAGCGAAATCTTACAACGTGATTTGTAGCGAAATCTTACAACGTGAATTGGAGCAGGAACATTGGAATCCCGACACGTTTAATACGGTGAAAAAGACTGGGAGGAAACAAGAGGAGGGGATTTTTTTAATTATCAACATATAAACTGCTGTTGTGCCCATTATAATTTGTACATTTTCGCATCGAACATGTAAATTATCGTAAATCTGTATTAAATGTGGAAAGAAATTGTCACCTGGGACTTGAATGTTGGCGCCATGGCATCATTAGAAGCTTTTAGTTAAAATGTGTTCTTCTTTGATTCACTGCGCCTTTTAAAGTTCACAAACGTTAACGACATTTTTATTTGCCCTTCAATGGGATCCCGTGTCTGTACGACTCTTCCGGGATATTTTGAAATTGAAAACACAGAGCTTTGAATGTCCGTTCCTCTCTGTAAAGGTATCACAATACACACGACTTAAGGAGGCCGTCTAGACACAATAAATAACCCAGTCGTAATATTACCGGATTATAGGCTGTGTGCCACTAGATGTCGCCATATGCAATTGATTATAAGCAAACATCTTTCCGCTAGCCTGTTTAGAATATTTACCGGTGATGTATTCTTTCAATGACCCGCGGTTTATGTATGTACAAATACAACGCAATATCTTATACATGATGGTTTGCTATTATTGACATTTACATCACGACTGTCAGTAAACCTACCGGATGACAAAGTTCCAATAAATCATCAGGTCGAAAGGTCATCTTAATCAAACACATTTACGCTTTGAAAAGGTTGAATGTTATTCCAAGTATAGTTCCCTCTCCTGAATCACACAGCGCCGTATGGGAAAGGGTGAACAGTTCAAATTGGTATAATTCCAACATATCGAGCTCCGTAACAGATCGGAACTGTATCGCATGATCTTGTGAGCTGACTCAGATTATTTGTGAAAGCTATATGCTGTTTGACAGAGAAAAGGTTAAAGATGCTGCTGAGGAACGGTATCCGGAACCGAGATTTCTCGGAATATTGGAAACGTGATTATTTAGTCCAAACAAATCGGTCCAGAAGGAGCTTTGGAAAGGCTTCATTTAAACTCATAAAATATACATCTTTATATCTGTCAAACTGGCTAGATTTTCTTTTAATAATTCAATGAAAAACAGATTTCAGATTTAGTACAAAATGTGTATGTTAGATCATATTTTATGTGCTGTACTGCGCTTGATGGCAACGTATTACGGATATCCGTCCATAGATTTACTCAGAGACTTCCGGTAGCGATCCCGGTCTACCGCTTATCGAAGCACGTGTATTTCTATACCATGTTGGCAAGAGAACCTATCAAATGAACATAGTCATATGATAGGAAGCCATTCACAACCTCGACTTGAGTCACGACTCTCGGGACTTCGCTATCAAATAAACATAAATCGGAACCCATACATCCGCTTCCTGTCTCACCCGTGAAACGTACGGCAGCGAGGCTCGTGGACCCTTAATGCATTGTTTGTCAGACTTATCTTACTGGAGCCGTGCAAGGGATTCTCGTTCACTGTTCTTGGTTCGAAGATTTAAGCAGATACAGGGTTTTTATCACGACCTGCAGTTGGAGTTTGAGAACCAGTGTACTTTAGTTCGCCCAAGTGTTCGGAGTCAGAATCGATGGTAATACTCGGTGTGGATCGCTGTATTTTATGTAGAGAATTGTGATCCCCAGGCAAGTAATGAGCAATATGAATTATTTACTCCACAATGTGTGTTCTGTCATAGTTACTCTTACTTTGTGTTTACCCCTGACTAGGAGAAGACCGTAAAGTACAAGCTAATCCCTGCCGAGCTTAAATGTATAATGCCACACCAGACCACGGAGCTAGAGTGTATAATAAAACTAGTGATATCGAAGTCAGATCCATGGTTTCTTCATCAAGTTAGTAAATGACTTTAAAGAAGATGCAAATATCGAAATGAAAGCAAAACTGTTTTCTCTATATTTATTTTACCTGAAATCGATAATTTCACTTCACTTCAATATCTCCGAGCAAAGTAATAAATAATCTTAGGGGACATAAACTCGAAGTTTTCTTACTGTACGTTTGTGTCTGGCGAAGTCCTCACCTCAAACCAGGAATCGTCATCAGAATGACACCACCAAATGGACATGTTCCCCGATCGATCCTAGCCAAGGGCGTATATGCCACTGCCTTATGGTTACGTGGGTCTCAGTAATTCGGTTCTGTCTCGCCAACGGGGACATTATGACCCCTGACCGCGGTCCCGTGCCTCTGTCACATCCAATCAACATTCCAATCTACACGTCATCTGCATTGGTCAGGTTTAGCGGCATTTCCGTCTTTCCTCCAAATCATTCCGGTATCCCCGTCCTGTCACACTTCATTTCAATATATGTCTGATTTAAAGTTTTGGGAAAATATTCTACAAAACCCCGACGTAAAGCGGAAGACAAATCTCAAAGAGATAACACATTTGGTTGTTAAATCCTCCTCTCCCAACCGACTAAAAAAATTGCAGACTTGCGAAAGGCGGTAACCTTGGACATCGACATAATTTTTATACAATGCATCTTTTTTGCAAGCGCGAAGGAAATTCATATACAATTTCTCGGCAAATTATCTTTAATTTGATACAGAAGTCGTCTATCAATACCTCTAGGATAGCTACCCTAACAATAATGCACTTAGCCGCTTACCTACGTGTTAAACGTCATTTAGGCATACTTACAGTTTTCATCTCTGCTCAGTAAAGTACAAAAACCACAACAATCACGAAATTTTACCCTCTCAATTTTTCTGACTTCTCAGAGAAATTAATTTCTAAGAATTGTCGTTATGATAAAATTTGTCATATGTTTCCTTAAAAAGCGACCCAGTTACATTGATGTCTGTGATAGTAATGGTGTACACGTCGCGCAGTTTCATGCTTGGCATTTAACATAAACCTGTTAAGCAATGTGTTACATATAAAAAAAACATTGAATTAGTAAACGGATGAAATTGAAAAATGTTTGAGTTACATCTTGTCTTTATCAGGCGGTCTGCATAGACAGCGAATAGGTACGTCGTTTTTATAGTGATTCTATTGTATATTTGTGTATTACTTGTAATAATATGTTCTATGGTCATCTTGATTAGTTTAAATTTGATTTAAAATAACCTCAAACTTTCAATGCACTTTAGAGGAGATTGACTGGCATATTTTGCGTATGTATTGTTCATAACTTTTCAACTCAAGCAACTGTCTAAGAGAAATCAGCTGCCCTATCATCAGTTTCTTCTGAAGGCATGTCTAGTAATTGACTGTAGTGTATCAATAAATACCGTATGATAGAAAATTCAAATTGAAGGTCGCTACTTCGTGAAATTATCAGACTTATCAGATACAGTGCTACCACACTTATGTAAGCAGTGACCTTAACGTTCTTATTCGCTGAAAATAAATATTTTCATAGTTGCCAATTTCAAACTTTCTTGCATTCCAAAACTGAATAAAGTTTAAACATACTGGGGTTACTTATGTGTGATATGGCCTAGATCATTAAATACTTTTATCATAATAGTGTTGCCTTCTTTGGATAGAATGAAATTCATCTTCAAAATCGTATCAGTTACATATTACATAATATTTGTTTCTACGTTTAATGTCATATACCGTGCTTTATGTTCAGCTTATTGCCAAACAAGTTCATTTTTGTAATTTGCTTGCAATAATTCAAAATAATAAATGGACAAATGGTATTGTTCTACAAATTTACCCATTTCCTGGTATAAACGACCCATCGATGAAACGCGAATCTTTCCCAAACATTGCTGACTAGTATTGCTGTCCAAAGTTACGCACGCGTTAATACTGAGAACCTTTCGATAAAGCACACATCTAAGAAGAAGTGGTTTCTTTCAAATAGAAAACATTACGGTGTGTATATACATTACTCTTCCCATATAAAACCAAAACCAATTCATTTTAATTCAATCTTTACAACAAGGCTTCATTATACAATTTTATTTACTTGCAAGTTTGAACGAATATTCGAAATTTTTTAACCCAAGCATTACACACGATGGTCATGTAAACGTTTACAGCGATTCAGTTCATCTTTTTACAATATCATAATAATTTTATCATTACGTCACCAAATTATTCAGATTTACCATTAACTTCGATCGCATTACTTTGCGAATGCATCGATTTAAAGATGTGCAAAAAGAGCACTAAAACAGAAATGCTCAAAAATAAATTCGTTCAAAATTAGAAACGCGTCAAAATAGACACATTTAGACATGTTCTGCTCAAATAAGACACGCTTACAAACGAAACCGCCCAAAAATAAATACTTTCAAAAATAACCTGACAAATTCATTGTGATCAACGTTCATTTAATTTTAAGAATAGAGGAAATCCCTCGAACAATTGCTACTTTTTATTAACAGCATCACTACAATTCCAGAATAAAACAAGCTTTTACCCGTACCGGTAAAGGGTTAAAATGTCTTAAACTGAAACTATTCAAAAATAGTTACATTCAAGCTTAAAATACATGTACATTCAATTAATAATAGTAATAATAATAACTCAAGGTTCCTATATAGCGCTTTTTCACAACCTAGTTCGTAGGTTGGTCCAAAGCGGTTCACATATTATTATCAATGGTTACATGTATATATAGATAAATTGATATACTCAAAAATAAATCAGATATCAAAAAAAACGTTTCATTTATAAATAAAATTGTTTTCTTTTTAAACTACAGAGTAAACGGATGCGTTGCAAACATTTTGGAAAGACATATTTCTAAGGTTGTAGATGAACATTATTCATCCGTGGAAATCTTCCACTAAATCGGTAATGTGACATCATTGGTCACATCTCCTTTCGTTGATATATGCCAAGCAGTCCCTTTGCATGCCATCATGGTTATATAGAAATCTTCCCTTTTTTATTCCAACAATTTCTTTTAACACGATTATGTTATCAACATCCTTAATTCGTACAAAAGATAATCAGGTCATTTTTAATATGCCGCCTTTATATACTTATGTGTGTAACTCCATTTTTTGGGATTGTGAATAAAATATCTATTCTTTTTTTTAATTTTGCTTTGCTGAATTCTAATCACCAAATCAAAAAAGAAAATTATGGAAATTCTTATTTGAATGGAATAAAAACTATTTACCTATCTATAACTATTAACACATAGACCAACTGATATTTTTTCCTCCAAAGGAATGATTGTTGACCTCGCACACATAATTGTTTGCTTGTGGAAGTATTATTTAATTATTATATATCCGTATGTGTCTTACTTCGGACGACCCGACACGTGCAATAATATGCGATAAATTATAATTGATGCGAAAGATAACTCTTATATTGTTTATAGTTGAGCTACATTTGTACTAGCATCAATAATGTATATGTGACTATTTGTCAGTCGACTGGTCACAGGCTCACCTTGGCAGAATTGGCTAATCAGGACAAGGTTATCGACCATCTTATCACTCGCGTCCTATGGTCAATAAATCAATAATCACCAATTAGACAAAGAAAGTGGACAGAGCTGGCATAATTCCACTAACATACAGGGATCAAATCGGACCCATTGACTTCATAGTGTGTCTCTGTGTCAGTCACATGGGAGGTTCTAGGATTCAAGGTATACAATGGTATTGTTTCTACAAATGCCTAGACACACGTATATTACTAGAATCAGTCCCCCCTTTGCGGTATAGACAGAAAAATCTTAAACCTAGGGTAAGGTCTTAGCAGTATAGCACGAAGTTATGTTAAATCTTAACCCGAGGGTTAAAAGTTATGATCAAATATAAAATATTTATGATTGTTTATGGCATTTAAAAAAAAAAACGTTTTCTATTCCGAATGCATTTGTATATATAAAATGAAACTGACCATGTATACTTCACAAATAAAAATTAAAAAAACATACAAAATAAGCATAAATTTGTGCTTTTTGATTTTATTCCTTTGATGTTGAGGAAAATCGAGGAAAATAATTCCCTATCCTAGGAACAGGGAAGTTAATTGTTCACGCTCCGATGAGATCCTTCACTCTATACATTGAAATAGTCTAGGGATAGAAAGCCAACGATCTCTTCCTCGTACAAGGCCTATAAGGAAAAGAACAGTTTCGTTAATCCCGCACCTACATAGGATAGAAGCAATGACCTATTCGGATTTTACAAACATTTTACAACATCAAGCGGTAAACAGAACGAATTTTTTGATAATGACATGATCAAATGTTCTCCATTGTGTCTTAAACACTCACAATTTAAGTGCATATCGTTTTTATTACATTTCATATCGGTATAAATGAACTGGTACCTCGGTGAGCATACGTGTACGTACAGTAGGGGATGCTAATAGGTTATGTTAGCTTGGCGACGTCACATCTCTTTTTGCTAGATAGAGGTTTCTGTCATTTACTAGTCAAGGCTTAACCTCGCTCCATTATGATGTGGTTACGTCAATTTCTACTACCCAGTGTCATCATGAAACAACTGGGAAATAAGTCTGAAACAGCCATGAAGTCTTTAAAACGTTCAGTACGAAAATAAATACAGCACTTCTGAGACTGGTAGACCTCACAAAATGTTCCCAAGGTCGACAGTGGCCGCTTACTGACAGACCTGGATTTGGTAGCTGCGGCTAAATGACACTAAACGTTGTTGAAGTACTGCCATGATCTACTGTCGCTTTAATCCTGTTAACGAAATACGGCAAGCAACGAGTGTTCAGGTAAGTCATACTTTGGCAAGGTTAACGTATTAACAGGGTACATACTCTATGATACAGCGACAGTATGTATACTATAGCGAGATAGTTCGTACTCTTGCATGATGTTGCACTCAAGTCACTCGATCAAGACATGCTCCCATCGCGTCATCTGTCTATAATTAATTAGATAGGGGTTTAACGTCTCGTGTAACACCTGGGAATTAATTTCACGACGTTTCCTTCTAGGACTAAGGAAGCGAAAACCGGAATATGGATAACAGAAATGTCTCGTAAAAGTATTCTCTTTCGGTCAAACATTACTTGCATGTTGAACACGAGTTTTATTGCTGTATCTAATGACAATATGTGATGGATAAAATGGTTAAGCATCATACAGAGTAGATAATCGATCATTGTCGTTATATATTTGTATATCTTAAATGCTACATGTATCCAATAACACTGGTACTGGAACTGATGGAGGGTGATCGGTAATTCAGTGTCACTTAAGATTTCATTTTATAATGTTTAAATAATGATAAACCATTAACATTGATAAGCTTTTCTGACACACGTTACCAATTATAGAGCTAGAACTACTCTTTTACCAGGATATACCATTTCAGAAATAGTATCCATGAATGAAGCGTTAACACGCAAAGACAAAATTGGAACTGAGAATCGAAACGGAAAGACAATCAGGAACTGAGGTAAACAAAATCAACAGGATATAAACAGCAAGCCAACTAATTGTATAAGTAAAAGAAGGGACGGGGTCGTCAATTTCTGTCGGATGAAAACTTGCTCCGGTTTTATCATAACATATAAGGAAATATGAATATTGTATGTACACATGTAACTGATGAAGTTACGACAATCCATGTTTGTTAATTTGTTTGCGGTATTATTTCATCGGAACACATTTAGTGTAAACAACATGTGCAGGTCAGAGAGATGGTTACATGTATACAGCTATTATAACTTAGACTGTAGATCAGTTAAAGCCTCTTTCAATTTTCATTTCAATTGGAGCGAAGAGTAGAAGGTAAAGCCCGAGTTTTAAGGGATCACGTGCGTCAATTATTTGTACAAACATAAAATATCTATCAGAAAGTATACCCCCATACCTTCACCGCATACAACAAAAAAATCATAAGGGGTTCATATCAGTAAATGTTGTGAACTTTACCATAAACGCTAATGGAGATAGTCGTGTATAGTTGCTATATGGTTGGTACAGCTACTAAGGTAAATGGTTATCTTTTGCGGTGACCAACCAACCATATAGATATTTATGTATTTTTTACAGTAAGGACACAATATCAATGCATAACCCTAATAACCATAGTATTTTTAGGAGATATTTCACATACCACATCCGTGATCATTGAGTACAAACACTAGAGTACCGAGTCGCCCAGGTATTTCATATAACAAACAAATATTGCAAGACTTCTCGGAAGTCAACATTTGGCTTCAATTCCAAACTTCAATATTAAATCCCCCATATCCATGTAAGCTTTGTCTACCTTTCCATAATAATTAACAATTACGCCGCCATCACCAATCCACGCTTCGTCTACTTCTCCATAAGCTATCAACCAAGGATGCTCCTCATAAGGCTAATTCCCGGTACATTAACACCTCTAACCGTTTCCGTGGTAATTACATTTCCTTAGAAACGCCAAGTGTTTCTGGTGCTTGATGTCGGTATAATTAATAAACGTTATCGTCACAGCTCTGGCAAAGATTGGGGCTCTTGACAAATTATTGAAATGATACGTACCATCGGAAGGTTTACCTTTAAAAACATCGACAACGGCGACACGGCCGTGATTATTTCGTTATCAAATCATCTAAAGTGCATCGAATAATCCCCGGCACGTAAGGTAATTACAGTAGAGAAAAAAATGCCAGTTCTTTACGGAAGAAATGCTCAGTTCATTAAAGAAACAGCAAATTACGTGTACAGTAAATTAAGATTGTCTTGGGTTTGAGACAGGTACTCCATTTGAAGGTTACCAAATGACACGGGAGGTCTCTATAGATCGAGGCAGCCGCCATAGGTTGTGAAAGTGTTGACACGCCGTCATAGTTCAGGACAAACCGGGTCATATCGTCATAGGTCAATACACGCAGGAGTATACCGCCATAAGCTAGGAAAAGTCGGGCCAGACCGGCAAAAGACAAGTGAAATAAAAATATATAAAACAATAACAGATTAAAGCGTCAACATACAAAGGTAAGATCCGAGGTCAAATGCAGTAGGTCATTTACAGGAAAAGTCGATAAGACAGCAAAAAAAGAGAATACATCATGAACCCTCTTACAATCCTTCATACACATAGGCCATGGCAAGCCAAAACGAATTGACAAATACATGTACATACCTGGTGATGTACATTTACGTACGGGCAAAAAGAAAAGGTGTAACGGACAGCATAAGGTCAGGATAAGCCAGGAATGACCACAAGAGGTCAAGAGATGCCGAGAATGATTGCCATAGGACAGCTGCTTCAGACAGCTAGAGGTCAGGATAAGCAGGTTGGGACAGACCAAAATATGTCACGAGATTTCGGTCAGGATACAATTTGTCAGGACAAGCTAGGACAGGCGGTCAAAGGTCAGGACAAACTAGGACAGACCACCATACGTCAAGGCTAGACGGGTAAGACCGCAAACGTTCGAGATAATCTGAAAACAACTATAAAGTTTATGAAAAGCCTGGAGAGACAACGAGAGATATCGTGACAGACCAAAATATGTGCAAAGGCAAATTGGTGTAGACCGTTTAGCTGGAGCAGAACATACACATGTATATGGATATTAAAATCGTTGTTGATGATAAAGGGAGGGAAAAAATAATATATAATGGATGTATAAATAAACACACGTTACATGTATACATTTCTAAAAGAATATGTCTTCTTCTGTGTTTTTTTGTCATAACAGGCAAATCTTTATTTCTATATGACGTCCTTTGAAATTACCTAATTGAAGTGGATGTAAATGTTGCCGAACTGATTTAACCTTATGTGAACATGTTGTTTCAAACCACACATATTATGCTACATATTATTAACGAGAAATGGTATACATATTTTTAAATATCCTTTCTTTATTGTTGACAATGATTCTATTTTCAACTAAAAATATTGTTCATATAGATATATTTAAACCGCTATCGATAAAATGTTTTTGCAGTAAGGAGCAAATAAAAAAAAGAGACAGGAATTAATCGACTACATTTTCGTTGTTTTTCTCAGAAGAACATGCACAACTGTAACTAATGAGCATTCCCAATGTTTTGTGTTTAGGTCAAGTTTTATGTTGCATTCAACAGATAACAATAGAAATAGAACGACAACAGGTTCATAGTAATTGTTTTCGGGTAAATTTCTAGCCTCATATACAGTGTTTTGTTGATGCACTTATCACCGTTTGGAATATATTTCTTGGTTTTTATTTAAACTCATGTGAAATGTGAGTATTTCACACTTTGTGAGATCGACGTGAGAGCGATGTGACATTCAGTGATCACTTTGACGATGAAATATGGGATATTTAACTCTTCGTTTGATCTAAGACGATTGAAATATTCAATTCGTCACATTGTGCAAAGCCGTGCGAGATTTTCAACTCCTTACTTCGTATGCTCCATTTCAGACATCTACATTTGTAACTCTTCACATTGTCTAAGTCATGTAAGATATTTCATGCGTCATTTTGCCTAAGCTGTGCGATATATCTACACAGCTACCAATAAAACACGGCATGTTCAGCCGACACGAATTTCCTAGATTTGTTGCAAGCCGCCACAAGCATATATTTCATTTTCACTTCCCTTGTTGAAATAATTCTCTAATGAAAGTAATGCTGCTCTTGTCTCCACATTACTTGTTGTCTCCACATTTTGTCATCAAAATGGAACGCACAATGCCAACAGTATTTTAAACCATGGTATCAATGCTCTAGCCATTCTACAAGCATTAAATCTTCCACTTGGGTGATAAGATCTAAGGAAGATCCAGGTTATAACTCCGACGTCATAAAATGTGAAGGTGAAGATACGAATACGCCCTTCCCATGGTTCTAAAGCCGACACAAAAGCTTCAAATATTGGATCGGTGTCTATTTTACATCAGTTTAATGTCTCCTAGAAAATCGTTTGAAGGAATTAAGGTCTCACGTAATTAAGAATAAACGTCAATGAAACCAGAAAAGAAAATGACCTTTTTTTCTGATAGAATTGTATTATGTCACGGACAAGAAAACACCCAAATGTGTCTTCCTGTTTAAATAGGACCGAACTAAGATTGACATGTTCAATTGCAAATGTTCAGAAAAATAGGAACATAAAGTAAAAGAGAGGGGTTGAGTAGCAATGCATAAGGATAGCGTATTCTACAGGATTATTACTTGTCGTAAATCTTTACCTCAGCGTATTATCTTATAGCACAGAGCAATATAGCACAGACATCGCCATCTGTCGACTAACAGTTATACACACACATATATATATATACAAAATACAGAGGTTCGAAAATAGCAGTCCCCGGATGAGCTTGTTTATTCAGGCTCTCAGGAAGACTAGCGCATACATATATTAATAAATATGCATGCAGTATTTTCTCTAAATCGTCTAAATCTAATTTGTTATTTCTAAACAGTAATTTGGTTCATGCTATAAGACCACTTATATAGGTCAGGAAATTGTGCCCAAAGAGAAAATGTATGAATTTGTCTCATTTTTATTTATATGTTGATTTATCACATACTGTCTATAATTTTCGACCACGCTAGACCTTAAACAGAGCTTAAGGTGCCTGGTTGTGCGTTCTATATAATTGGAAATAGTTCACAGTCTATATACACATTTTTTTTATGTTTATTGCATTGAATCTGTAAACCATTAGGGCTATAATGTCAATATCCCCAATGCTTGAAAGTTTTTTGGAATAGGAAATTACCTAAGGGTTAAATAAGAGATTGAAATAGGTTACATTGATATGAAACTTCAGCCAGGGGCGCTTAGTATGAGGTTTCTGTGGAGATTTTGTATCATGAGCTCGACACATCCTCAGACAAACGTTTAATGTACATTGCCAATCAGTGTGTACCATGGGGGCAACTGACACTCGTCGACAACTGAGTCCCCACAGGAACTAGACAATCGATGTGTTTGGACAGAGAGATACATAGACACATATATACATTAAACATACAATGTTCGACGGGCATGGCCAATTATACATCAAACGCCTTTCACAACCGTCACGTAAATAATCGGAGTCTTCTATTTACCTTCCAGAAGCGTCTTAATATATATTGATTGGTGTTTTATGGTGATAACAGGACTGTAGATCGAGGTAGTGCTTGTGGCACTAGCCTAAAGAACGACACGCTTTTAAGAGAAGACATCCAGTAATTATTACAATACCGTTATAGTTCCATTACGGTACCGATAATTTAATCTTTAAATCTCGTTTGCGATTTTCAACAAAAGCGATGCTTGGTTTCAATTTCACTATCATATACATTGTATACTGTAAAATATTGCGGTCAAGTCTACTATTCTACTTTAAACTTCGCATTTTTTTTTTTTTTATAAAGGTGTAGTTTCAATTTCTTTTGGATTACTTGTCAAATAAACGTCTGTGGGATAATTCATTGTACGCTATTTCTGTTTCGTGATCAAAGAGCAGTGTGCACTACAGCAGTTCACAACAATAATTATCTTTGATGGCTCGAGGATCCCGTGTTGGCCTTCGTACGAAACGCCACTGGGATAACGACTTATGTGTCATTACCGGTATTGCGGCACTAGAATGCATTCGATAATTGCGTGGAAGAAAACACCCTCAATGTGCAAGGGATTAAAACCGTGCCTAAGCTAGCAGAGAAGAATATACGATGCTTCCAAAATTAGTGCGTATTTTATCATACGTATGCTAGTATGGTCTATCATCTAAGCAACATGATTCGGATATAATTAAAGTTCCCATTCATAACACCACGCATACTGAGCTATATTGTAACTATCGGCGCAAACGTCAGATAAATCTATTTACGCAACATCTTGATTTTGTACACGAAAATACCCTGTTTCATGTTTCAACATTTTAACGGTAACCATTGTGTTGCTATGCAAGATTCCTTCTGATTCATAGATCGTATTACATGTGCCATGTACATGTATATATTTAGGTCGTTAAGGGAAGAATAGACCTAACGATTTCAATGTCGTTCAATTACATATCGATATATCACATTTCTGTGTTTACGTCAGAGCTAATGTGATAAGGTAAATACTACAGTTCCCAGGACGGTGAAGCATCACAAAAATACTAAATTCGATTACATTCACGGAAATGATTACTTGTAAATGTAAGAAACGTTTCACATTTGAGTGTTTAAGAAAAGAAAATGTATGAAAAACTTCATGAATCCTTTCTCCTTGATTTTTCCTTATCTGACACTTTGCATCAAAATTCATTAATTTAAAAGTTTCTTGAACAACGACATTGCGAAACAACAATGTCATACATATAAGTTACAACTGAAGCTGGCAACCGAACACTTCATTAACACTTAATTTACACTTCGTCAGTCTGTGGTACGTTTTGATATGATATTCTTCTCCATTCTTACATGGTCATGTATTGTTTGATTTAAACAGATTTGAGTTGTAGTTTCTATTCTAACTGTATAATAGTAATAAGAAGTGTTCAGTTTCAATTTGTTTAATGAACATGTTATTGCGTGGAACCCGCATTGGGTATAGTCAATTGGAGTACAGGATTTGTGAGCAAACATTTGATATATGTTGTCATGGTTTTAACGTGGGACTAAGCCGTATGTTAACAATCTAGCCATCAATATTGCAATAGTTTTTCAAACTATAACATATTTTCAGCGCTTTTCAGAATATGAAAATTGTTGATGAAATACTATACTTATATCAACGAACACGTTGCAGCCTTAAATTAAGGATATGGTGAGTATCAATCTATTTTCAACGCATTCATTTCATGTTTAATAACCAATATAATTTTGCAATCTCTGACGAATTACCGTCGGTTCTGATTATTGGCATTGTTTCCACATTTTTGCAGTTTTCATTCTATGTTTCTAATCTATATGATTATTTAAAAAAAAAAATAGTCCAAGTCTTTTAGATTTCAATTAAGACGCATATTTCTCGTGCGGAATATTTTTATTCGTTTTTTTATTTATTTATTTTTTAAACTGAACGCAAACAACACCATAGGGCCACGGAAATCACAACCGCGACTGTTCACACAGGGTATCATCAATATGCTCCCCGTGGAATGGATTTGACAATTTCCGTGACGAGAGAAGACTATAATCAAATAGCATGAGGTATGACAAATTGCAAATTGCCAAATCGCCATTTTAACTGTCACTATTTGTTCAAAGCAATCTAGCAAGAGGATGTCACGCAGCCGTCCAAATGCGATCGGGATTCACAGAAATGAATGCGTACTGTTCTTTGGTGCAAAGATATCAGTATACTGTGTATATGAAACAAACGGATACACTAGGAGTATACTCATGACACGTGGGTCTATATAGAGACGAAAACACCCAAACGAAGCAAGATTGATACTTGAATTCTTTAAGTCCTCACCATTGGAAGGAAAATCAATACAAAAGCTTTTCCTTTTTGTCAAGAAATAACAAGAGGCAATGGTTTTAAATGTCAGAGATTTCAACATGTACGCGAAAACGAATAGATGGCCTCACTAGATAACAAATACAGTTCTTACATAAAGAGAAAATGGTTCAAGATAAAAATAAAGGTTTTTTTCAAAGATTGTGAGTGTAAACTACATTTCATTTATGTATTGTTAATTATAATAATTGTTAAAGATAATTAATTAACTTTTAAATTAAATTAATTCTTTTAGTCTCAGATGTTGTACTTATATAAATATAATTAATTTCGCCTATTGATCCTTTATATCGTATTGATCAAGCTACTTAATTCTGTCAAATGTCATTTGGTTGATTTTTTCGATTTGCTGTCGGGAAGGTTCACTTGAAAGTGATGTAGACTATAACGATAATTGATGATAAGGTCAGGTGTCGTCCGTTTGTATTGACCGTGTATAAGTGTTTTGGCAGGTGCCCGCGTTATCATTGGTACAATTTGTACGTAAATTTGTCATGATTGATCTATCGCTGTACGATACTGACTAGAAAAGTGGAAAGCTTATGGATCTATATCTATGTAACAAATCCATAATACCGTTATGTTTCTTTAGGACTATAATATAACAAGACATCATGTACGGACTTGTCATTAGTTTGAAATGCGTTCAAATGTTTTACTTGATCACGTTATCCTTCAAAACCTCCTTCCTGATTACAAGCGCTCTATATACACGTATTAGAGCTTTTTATACGCCTATTACAACAATCCTAATCATGACAGTTTTACTCAAAAATAGTTACGTAGTAAAAATGATTCCTTGTTAGCATCATTTCGGAGTGGAGCCCTATACCTAACTACCCATCCTCTGTTCACAATAATAAATAATTATTTCCACGTACCAAAAGGCACACGTAGCTTTCAGAGCTTTTTGGCAAGGCATCATTCTTCTAAAACCTCATTGCGGTATTGTGTTATGTGACCCTAACGTCTAGATTTTTTTGCAGTTTACTTTTTAAACTTGCATTGAATGATTCTATATCTATTTATAAACTTATAAACTTTGATATACCGTTTATTTAGCTGGAGAATAAAACGTTTAAAACTCTGTCGACGGCTTACAGGCATAACGGAGTCAAAGGGACGCAGCCAAAAGGTCCAGTCTTATGCCAAAAAAAAAAACCCGTAACGAGACAATAGATGTCTCAGAATTTCCCAGACGAGATAATGAGATATATAGTTTTCGTCGCTTAAGCAGATTAAGTCGACAGTGTCAGGTTTGTCATTTTATATTAGATTTCAACCCCAGTAGTTTTTATCTGCATCATTTCTTCGAATACCTTATATATCTGTGTGTGAAAAGCGTTTTAAAAAAACCGTAAAAGAAATCTTAACACCTTCAGAGCTCAAAGATGATTACCTGATTCCCAGAACTAAATCGTCTCTATTCGTTTCCCCACGTTACAATCGTTGATTGAGCAGACGAGACGGTTAGTGCGGCAAGACATCTTAATGCGACACTGACACAGACACGTGCATTGATTGCGTAAATCAGAGAATGCTAAAGGTGTGACATAAATATAGACTCGGGTTAATATTGACTTACCTTGTCCAAAAACAATTACACTCGATAAAAATATGATCCGTATACCAAAACTGGGTACCGTCATCCTGGTCCGAATCGGCATTTTGTAACTGGAGAATTGACAAACGTCCATCCGTTACTAGTATATCCAGTATGTTCCGACGTTAACTTAGTCCATCGTTGATCGGCGTTAAAAGCATCCCAATCCAAACACCAAAGTAAATCCAGGTGTCGAATGAGTGTCTTTACAATGTTGTCTTGTCGTCTGCGTCAACGACACCTACTTCCGTATTTGAACGTTCCTTCGTTCTATTTGCTCACCATGTGCTTGCTTGTATCTCCTTGTTTATGTTATTTCAAAAAGTTGTTGTTGTGTCGGCGGGACAAATTGGAGGCGTTATTTCGGTCAACAGGGCTAAGAAAGTGCGAGGAAATTCGTTAAACACTCTCTGATACAGATTCTAACAGAATGACAAGTTTTTTCCTTGAAAATCAGAGTGAGATCTCCCACTGAGATTAAAATTGGAGTCGGAAACGGTGCGTGATAGCCGGACCGATCGATGGATGCTGAGAATGTATAACGGTACATATGTTAGCAATAAACGCGTGTGTGAGAAACGTTGGATGCCAATCAACTGCTAATAATGTGATTGAACGATGATACAGAGGGGTCGGTCTACAAGTGGGAGGGAACAAATACCGACGCTACCACCAATCGGTACCTAGCAGCGCGGGTCCACGCCCGAGAACCGCTCTCTCGCTACTGTAAAATCAATGTGAATGTAAACGAGTCACCAGCTCGCCCCTAACTTGCCTTAACCGTCAGTGTTAGTATGGTGGTACACTTTTCTGGCGGTGCCAAGAGTACGTAAGATGTCTAGGAACTGGGGTCATAATTAGACGGGAGGCCCGGCGGATGTATATTTCATAGATAATGGAAATAAAACACTCGGACCTGTAATTAGTTGAGATTTACCTCGTCCTCATCTGTGCGAATATATCACTATATAGATAAGACTATCCCTATCGAGCGAGTTTGAACGTCTTTTGCCCATGAGTAATACCGACCCGATAGGAGTGACCCGCCCCTCCGGCCATTCCACAATTGATAATGCTGACCACTGCGCAGATCAATTTCCGGACAATGGACATGATACATCGTCGCTGTAAATAGCCTCGCAGTTGTTTTCCTGGTATTTTTCAAGTTCACATCAATATGAAGAGTAGTTAAAAACATCGAATATTTATTTTTATTTCCATAGATCCCTACGTGCTAAGGGCAGGGAAATAATTTTTAACTTGGGGCATCAAATACTTCATTTTCTAAGTATAACATCTAGTTTGTTGGTATTATGGGTCAAAATCTTCCAAGTCTGGAAATACTTCTTTAATCTGATGATCCACATCATCTACAATGATCCACATACTCTACAATGCAACACAATTTGTTTATTTCATACAAAGATACCACATGCGATAGTTTATCAGAGTACAAAACAAACAAATCGCCGTGTACGTAAGAATATCGATAAGTAAGAATAACGGTTATCTCAGTAATTCAATAATATGGAATTGCCGTTGAAATAAAGAACATTTCAAATTTCAATGTTGTGCATACATTTGCATGCAGTAAGTAAAATTTTAACAGTTATTACGAAATTAATATATTTGCAATGCCCAATGTTGTACACGAGACGTTGCAGATATGTGTCTGCTATAGAATCCTTCTCCATTTTCGGTAAGTTTGAAACTATGAAGCGTTAACGTTGTTGGATGCAAGTGTTGTACTGAAACTAACACGAGTCTTACCTGCACCATGTACAGAAATATCTGAACATATAAGGCTATACATGTAATATGTTCAAAGGAGTGACTTAAATATTAACCCTTATTTAATGTATTTACAAAAATAAAGAATATTTCAGTGGGTCGATTTGGTCCATATTTTGAAACCATAATAAACGTACATTGTATGTGACCAGTTGTTCAACTGTACACGTAGATTGCCGTTTAAGTAACAATATTCAGATACTATTGTAGAATGTAAAAATACGTTATTATGTACAAGAAGATTGCCGTAGAGATAACTATAGTAGAATTTAAAAAAAATTATAAGGTACTTTTGCAATACGTTACAAAACATTAGTAGGCCTTTAAGTAACCTGTAACATCACATTGTATGTTTATTAAGTAATAAGAGCGTAGCTCTCGGGAGCCTTCGGCGCCCGAGCGAAGCTCTTTAATGGTAACACATGCGTACGTAAACAGAGTTGCTTCCCCTTTCTACACTTTGCCTTTAACTTCTTCCGGAAGTAGACCTCCAGTGGGGAAAAAGGAAGAGTATCAACACATACTTGAACATCTTCATATAGTGAAAGCAATCTTCATGTTTTTTTGTTTAAATAAAAACTATATAATATACATTCTGAATGAAAAAAGTCCATCAAATACAATGTGATACAAACAGGCATGAAACTTCGTTCAGAGATTATCATACTATGACGTCACAAACACGTCACACTCCATCGGCCTTCATCGGTTATTTCCGGAAGGATGAAAAATAACCGGAAAATCGCGGAACTGATGTCCGTTGCATTTATCTCTTTGTTGGTGCTTCGTGACTTTTTTACTTCTCTTCTTGCCACAGGCACAAAAAGTAAAAAATGCAGATATTTTCTGAAAATCCTTTTTGTCATCAACCAGGCTCTGTTAATTTTTCTACTGGGAGATAGAGCCGGCATTAACCAATAGGTCAACGTGTACATTTATTTTTTCATCGTCTAAAATTCCGTCAGCTTTTGATTTCCATTTGTTGAGAATATCAACGAATTAATTAACATTTTTGAAAGTCTGGTTATAGTCTTTACATACATTTTATATGCATCACCACCACTCATCAAAGAAACAATGGATAATGCATTTATGTCGAAATCAACAGTAATTTTCAAAAGAACCTCCCCAAGTTCATAGCCCTTTTTTAGCAACGTATTACTTTTTCACAACACACGCCTATTTATAACTAGTTACAGACAGAAACCGTTTAATTTTATTTGGCATATCCTTACCTGTCAAACCTCGATGACAGTAACAAAATGTGAAATTCAATCCGGTGTTTTAGGATGGAACAGGAATTGAGACTGCATATCGATATAACGACAATCTCAACATTACATCAAAATATTTTTTAACTTACATTTCAATCCATTTACTTAGACTTATCGTTAAAAATATAATATGCACATGTTTTCTGAAGCAACTGCCAAACATTTTTCCCAACTTATCTTGATGATTTTGTTTGTGCCCTGACGGAACATGCAGAGGATTTAATTCTTAATGAATGAGGAAGCCAGAGTATCCGGAGAAAACATGCGTTGCTGGGCAGATGACCGGGATTGAATCCGTCTTCTTGGTGAAGACGAGCGCGCTATCCACTGCGCCACCCGACCCATCATATACGTTACGCACAAGAACAAATATCTACTTTAGCTTTGAATGGAAGAAAACGGCGTCATTACTGCAAAGATTATATTGTTAATACATTTTTTCTAATCATCTATGTCACAAAAAGTCTCCATACGGGAGACCGGGGCAAATTCGGCCACCCTTGATATTTTTGTTTTTTAGCTTACATTTACAAATTTGAGGCTCTAAGCAGTTTAGTTGGCTGGTCTTTCACGCGAAAACAATTGTCGAGGCAAACTATTATGTACTGATATACTAAGCAGGAGAAAATAACTTTTGAGAGGGTATAGAAAGAAAATCATGATCTCGCTTCTGGTTATGCGAACTTTCTGTAAACGCAATACTTGTAATGTCGGTCTTAAGTCTCATTAGAGCTCACGTTTCATTGTTATTCCTCGATTAGTCGACTTTAAAAAAAGTTTATTTTATTTCATTCTGAAAGCAGTATATCTAATTCTGAAAGCTACGCTCTTTTTAGGCTTTGCCTTTTCATATAATTGTTTGGCGTTTTGGTAGCATGTACATGTGGCATTACCTTATTGAATAACATGTACCAATACATTTTAGTAACTTAAGTTACGCATAACAATACACTAGGAACTGTATTTCGGTAACATTTTCAAGTAACAATACATTTTAGCTACTTTGGTAACACACAACAATACACTAGGGCTTGTACTTAGGTAATATTTATAAGTAATAATACATTTTTAGTAACATGTAACAAAATATGTTTAGTTATTTTAGTAGCATTTACAGTACATTAGCGAGGTTTAACAACCTTGCTTTCACGCGTATATGTTACTACGCGTACACCTGCATTGTATGACTAGATTCTATGAATAACACTGTACAAATACATATTTACTGTGCGTGAACGTGTAGTATTTTTATGTCATCAATGGAAATACTTGTACATGTATTGCCTTTTTTTGTTTTGTTTTTAACTGTTTTTATTATTTTTCCTGTCATTACAATACGTCTTGATACAATCACACTATCTTACAAGATTATAGTGTTAACTACATGAAGTCGTTCTATATACATCACTCAAAAAGTTTGTTCCGTGAGTATTACGAGTAATACTTGTCAACATTTACATAAGTGAATAATAATGAAGTATTTTAGCAAACCCAGTGACGTAAAAGAACTGTATCAATCAAGATCACAGCACGTTTGTCGTGCAAACTTTACTTCTGACCCTGGCAAACGCATAGCATTGTGTAAACAATCGCCATAAAGTTTCTGCTCTTGTGAAATATCGTGAATTCGCTAATGCATGATAATAATATAGCTTCAACCGGGCGCCTGTTGATATAAGTAGCAAACGGGAAAATTCGACCATGCACACTTATATTTGATATACATATAATGCAATGTAATTTCAAATCTTTTCATACAATGTACTAATATACGTATATTTGAAATGAAATGTTATTACTTAAGTTTTAACCGCGTCTTTTCCCGACAGATTGTCATGGTAACTTTAAGCACTACATAATACATGAAGTAAGCAAAACCTTTGTTTGGTGAGGATAAGTCGCTAATGAAACAAATATTGTATTACATGAAACAGAAATTACTATGACAATGACTTTTGACCCCACACAACAAAGGGATGACCACACGATACTTGTGCCTGTCTAGTACAAAACCATGAATTAAAAGCAAATGCCGTGTTTAGAGGTAAAATAATCGGCCAGCTGTAGAGGATGCTCACATAGTTCCGAGAAATCGGGAACACTGCTCTGTATCATACGTCAAATACAAAAAGGCAACACGAATCAATAGCCTGTATTGCCATAACCGTGAACGTAGGAGGAATCTGTTTCAAGTTTTTTGTTTGTTTTGACATACCCAATGTATCTCCGTACACTGCTTAATGCTGTCTATCCCTTGAAACTTAGTCAACTAGTTATTTTTTGAATGTGTTAAGGGGCTGCTGTTAAGACAATGCTCTCCAAAGTAGTTCTGATTTCTGTATTGGCTCTTCTTATTCTGTTTCCACTGACAGCAATATTAAACCTCACGAACATTCACTGTTGTGCCAGTGATATGTTCTTCTTTTTTCTATCCACACACAATTAGCTATTCGAGTGTGTCTATGACCAGACAGCTTCAAAAAGGCCAAGGAACGCCAATTAACCGATTTAAAGTGGTGTCATTTCTTTGCCGTTTACGAGTTGGCGCTGGCGCAAAAGGAATTCCAGGTAGCACCGAACATGCACCTTAAAGAGTGGTACACCTTCGGATAAGACTAACAACAGAAGGTCGACTGTACTTAATTCGTGTCAAAATATAATTAGAACACTGAGTTTTCTATCATTTATTTTTGTCAACTAGAAATCAGTTAAATGATGTAATAATATTATAATATACACATAATATTTCTTTCAATAAACGTAAAAATAAGTAAGAATGGAATATTTTAACCCTCCCCCCCC